>NW_026696899.1:0-39478 GCF_030435755.1 Ochotona princeps | reverse complement strand
GTGAAAACTGCTGTGGCGCTGAAGTTGCCTGTGGATGTGGAGTTGGTGGTATGTGAAACCCGCATGTGGAGCATTCGTTTGTGTGGGATGCTCACCAAGCTTCATTTCAGTCCTAGGCACTCAAAGTGCACTAAGCATAGAGTGTGAAAACTGAGTTTCCTTGAGAGCTGCTTGGAAGCCTGATGGTGTGTGAAATTAGTGAGCCAAATGGAGTTGTTCTCCCACAAGAACCACTCGGCTGATCCTTCTTCAATATGCCCTTCACCAACATGCAGTGTTTCCTTGATTGAATTAGCTCTCACACCAATATTTGCATCTAGAGCCTTTGCATTGAGGGCTATCTGAAAACGGCTGTGGCGCTGAAGTTGCCTGTGAATGTGGAGTTAGTGGCATGTGAAACCCGCATGTGGAGCATTCGTTTGTGTGGGATGCTCACCAAGCTTCATTTCAGTCCTAGGCACTCAAACGGCACTAAGGATAGAGTGTGAAAACTGAGTTTCCTTGAGAGCTGCTTGGAAGCCTGATGGTGTGTGAAGTTAGTTAGCCAAATGGAGTTGAACTCCCACAAGAACCACTCGGCTGATCCTTCTTCAATATGCTCTTCACCAACATGCAGTATTTCCTTGATTGAATTAGCTCTCACACCAATATTTGCGTCTAGAGCCTTTGCATTGAGGGCTATCTGAAAAGGGCTGTGGCGCTGAAGTTGCCTGTGAATGTGGTGTTGGTGGCATGTGAAACCCGCATGTGGAGCATTCGTTTGTGTGGGATGCTCACCAAGCTTCATTTCAGTCCTAGGCACTCAAACGGCACTAAGCATAGAGTGTGAAAACTGAGTTTCCTTGAGAGTTGCTTGGAAGCCTGATGGTGTGTGAAGTTAGTGAGCCAAATAGAGTTGTTCTCCCACAAGAACCACTCGGCTGATCCTTCTTCAATATGCCCTTCACCAACATGCAGTGTTTCCTTGATTGAATTAGCTCTCACACCAATATTTGTGTCAAGAGCCTTTGCATTGAGGGCTATGTGAAAAATGCTGTGGTGCTGAAGTTGCCTGTGAATGTGGAGTTGGTGGCATGTGAAACCCGCATGTGGAGCATTCGTTTCTCTGGGATGCTCACCAAGCTTCATTTCAGTCCTAGGCACTCAAAGGGCACTAAGCATAGAGTGTGAAAACTGAGTTTCCTTGAGAGCTGCTTGGAAGCCTGATGGTGTGTGAAGTTAGTGAGCCAAATGGAGGTGTTCTCCCACAAGAACCACTTAGCTGATCCTTCTTCAATATGCCCTTCACCAACATGCAATGTTTCCTTGATTGAATTAGCTCTCACTACAATATATGCGTCTAGAGCCTTTGCATTGAGGGCTAACTGAAAACGGCTGTGGCTCTGAAGTTGCCTGTGAATGTAGAGTTGGTGGCATGTGAAACCCACATGTGGAGCCTTCGTTTGTGTGGGATGCTCACCAAGCTTCATTTTAGTCCTAGGCATTCAAAGGGCACTAAGCATAGAGTGTGAAAACTGAGTTTCCTTGAGAGCTGCTTGGAAGCCTGATGGTGTGTGAAGTTAGTGAGCCAAATGGAGTTGTTCTCCCACAAGAACCACTCGGCTGATCCTTCTTCAATATGCCCTTCACCAACATGCAGTGTTTGCTTGATTGAATTAGCTCTCACACCAATATTTGCGTCTAGAGCCTTTGCATTGAGGGCTATCTGAAAACGGCTGTGGCGCTGAAGTTGCCTGTGAATGTAGAGTTGGTGGCATGTGAAACCCGCATGTGGAACATTCGTTTCTGTGGGATGCTCACCAAGCTTCATTTCAGTCCTAGGCACTCAAAGGGCACTAAGCATAGAGTGTGAAAACTGAGTTTCCTTGAGAGCTGCTTGGAAGCCTGATGGTGTGTGAAGTTAGTGAGCCAAATGGAGTTGTTCTCCCACAAGAACCACTCGGCTGATCCTTCCTCAATATGCCCTTCAGCAACATGCAGTATTTCCTTGATTGAATTAGCTCTCACTCCAATATTTCCATCTAGAGCCTTTGCATTGAGGGCCATGTGAAAACTGCTGTGGCGCTGAAGTTGCCTGTGGATGTGGAGTTGGTGGCATGTGAAACCCGCATGTGGAGCATTCGTTTGTGTGGGATGCTCACCAAGCTTCATTTCAGTCCTAGGCACTCAAAGTGCACTAAGCATAGAGTGTGAAAACTGAGTTTCCTTGAGAGCTGCTTGGAAGCCTGATGGTGTGTGAAATTAGTGAGCCAAATGGAGTTGTTCTGCCACAAGAACCACTCGGCTGATCCTTCTTCAATATGCCCTTCACCAACATGCAGTGTTTCCTTGATTGAATTAGCTCTCACACCAATATTTGCATCTAGAGCCTTTGCATTGAGGGCTATCTGAAAACGGCTGTGGCGCTGAAGTTGCCTGTGAATGTGGAGTTAGTGGCATGTGAAAGCCGCATGTGGAGCATTCGTTTGTGTGGGATGCTCACCAAGCTTCATTTCAGTCCTAGGCACTCAAAGGGCACTAAGCATAGAGTGTGAAAACTGAGTTTCCTTGAGAGCTGCTTGGAAGCCTGATGGTGTGTGAAGTTAGTTAGCCAAATGGAGTTGATCTCCCACAAGAACCACTCGGCTGATCCTTCTTCAATATGCTCTTCACCAACATGCAGTATTTCCTTGATTGAATTAGCTCTCACACCAATATTTGCGTCTAGAGCCTTTGCATTGAGGGCTATCTGAAAAGGGCTGTGGCGCTGAAGTTGCCTGTGAATGTGGTGTTGGTGGCATGTGAAACCCGCATGTGGAGCATTCGTTTGTGTGGGATGCTCACCAAACTTCATTTCAGTCCTAGGCACTCAAACGGCACTAAGCATAGAGTGTGAAAACTGAGTTTCCTTGAGAGTTGCTTGGAAGCCTGATGGTGTGTGAAGTTAGTGAGCCAAATGGAGTTGTTCTCCCACAAGAACCACTCGGCTGATCCTTCTTCAATATGCCCTTCACCAACATGCAGTGTTTCCTTGATTGAATTAGCTCTCACACCAATATTTGTGTCAAGAGCCTTTGCATTGAGGGCTATGTGAAAAATGCTGTGGCGCTGAAGTTGCCAGTGAATGTGGAGTTGGTGGCATGTGAAACCCGCATGTGGAGCATTCGTTTCTCTGGGATGCTCACCAAGCTTCATTTCAGTCCTAGGCACTCAAAGTGCACTAGGCATAGAGTGTGAAAACTGAGTTTCCTTCAGAGCTGCTTGGAAGCCTGATGGTGTGTGAAGTTAGTGAGCCAAATGGAGTTGTTCTCCCACAAGAACCACTCGGCTGATCTTTCTTCAATATGCCCTTCACCAACATGCAGTGTTTCCTTGATTGAATTAGCTCTCACACCAATATTTGTGTCAAGAGCCTTTGCATTGAGGGCTATGTGAAAACTGCTGTGGCGCTGAAGTTTCCTGTGAATGTGGAGTTGGTGGCATGTGAAACCCGCTTGTGGAGCATTCGTTTCTGTGGGATGCTCACCAAGCTTCATTTCAATGCTAGGCACGCAAAGGGCACTAAGCAGAGAGTGTGAAAACTGAGTTTCCTTGAGAGCTGCTTGGAAGCCTGATGGTGTGTGAAGTTAGTGAGCCAAATGGAGTTGTTCTCCCACAAGAACCACTCGGCTGATCCTTCTTCAATATGCCCTTCACCAACATGCAGTGTTTCCTTGATTGAATTAGCTCTAACACAAATATTTGCGTCTAGACCTTTTGCATTGAGGGCTAAGTGAAAACTGCTGTGGCGCTGAAGTTGCCTGTGAATGTGGAGTTGGTGGCATGTGAAACCCGCTTGTGGAGCATTCGTTTCTGTGGGATGCTCACCAAGATTCATTTCAGTCCTAGGCACTCAAAGGGCACTAAGCATAGAGTGTGAAAACTGAGTTTCCTTGAGAGCTGCTTGGAAGCCTGATGGAGTGTGAAGTTAGTGAGCCAAATGGAGTTGTTCTCCCACAAGAACCACTTAGCTGATCGTTCTTCAATATGCCCTTCAGCAACATGCAGTGTTTCCTTGATTGAATTAGCTCTCACACCAATATTTGCGTCTACAGCCTTTGCATTGAGGGCTCTCTGAAAACGGCTGTGGTGCTGAAGTTGCCTGTGAATGTGGAGTTGGTGGCATGTGAAACCCGCATGTGGAGCATTCGTTTGTGTGGAATGCTCACAAAGCTTCATTTCAGTCCTAGGCACTCAAAGGGCACTAAGCATAGAGTGTGAAAACTGAGTTTCCTTGAGAGCTGCTTGGAAGCCTGATGGTGTGTGAAGTTAGTGAGCCAAATGGAGTTGTTCTCCAGAAGAACCACTCGGCTGATCCTTCTTCAATATGCCCTTCACCAACATGCAGTGTTTCCTTGATTGAATTAGCTCTCACACCAATATTTGCGTCTAGAGCCTTTGCATTGAGGGCTATGTGAAAACGGCTGTGGCGCTGAAGTTGCCTGTGAATGTAGAGTTGGTGGCATGTGAAACCCGCATGTGGAACATTCGTTCCTGTGGGATGCTCAGCAAGCTTCATTTCAGTCCTAGGCACTCAAAGGGCACTAAGCATAGAGTGTGAAAACTGAGTTTCCTTGAGAGCTGCTTGGAAGCCTGATGGTGTGTGAAGTTAGTGAGCCAAATGGAGTTGTTCTCCCACAAGAACCACTCGGCTGATCCTTCCTCAATATGCCCTTCAGCAACATGCAGTGTTTCCTTGATTGAATTAGCTCTCACTCCGATATTTGTGTCAAGAGCCTTTGCATTGAGGGCTATGTGAAAACGGCTGTGGCGCTGAAGTTGCCTGTGAATGTGGAGTTGGTGGCATGTGAAACCCGCTTGTGGAGCATTCGTTTGTGTGGGATGCTCACCAAGCTTCATTTCAGTCCTAGGCACTCAAAGGGCACTAAGCATAGAGTGTGAAAACTGAGTTTCCTTGAGAGTTGCTTGGAAGCCTGATGGTGTGTGAAGTTAGTGAGCCAAATGGAGTTGTTCTCCCACAAGAACCACTCGGCTGATCCTTCTTCAATATGCCCTTCACCAACATGCAGTGTTTCCTTGATTGAATTAGCTCTCACACCAATATTTGCGTCTAGAGCCTTTGCATTGAGGGCTAACTGAAAACTGCTGTGGCGCTGAAGTTGCCTGTGAATGTGGAGTTGGTGGCATGTGAAACCCGCATGTGGAGCATTCGTTTCTCTGGGATGCTCACCAAGCTTAATTTCAGTCCTAGGCACTCAAAGGGCACTAAGCATAGAGTGTGAAAACTGAGTTTCCTTGAGAGCTGCTTGGAAGCCTGATGGTGTGTGAAGTTAGTGAGCCAAATGGAGTTGTTCTCCCACAAGAACCACTCGGCTGATCCTTCCTCAATATGCCTGTCAGCAACATGCAGTATTTCCTTGATTGAATTAGCTCTCACTCCAATATTTCCGTCTAGAGCCTTTGCATTGAGGGCCATGTGAAAACTGCTGTGGCGCTGAAGTTGCCTGTGGATGTGGAGTTGGTGGTATGTGAAACCCGCATGTGGAGCATTCGTTTGTGTGGGATGCTCACCAAGCTTCATTTCAGTCCTAGGCACTCAAAGGGCACTAAGCATAGAGAGTGAAAACTGAGTTTCCTTGAGAGCTGCTTGGAAGCCTGATGGTGTGTGAAATTAGTGAGCCAAATGGAGTTGTTCTCCCACAAGAACCACTCGGCTGATCCTTCTTCAATATGCCCTTCACCAACATGCAGTATTTCCTTGATTGAATTAGCTCTCACACCAATATTTGCATCTAGAGCCTTTGCATTGAGGGCTTTGTGAAAACTGCTGTGGCGCTGAAGTTGCCTGTGAATGTGGAGTTAGTGGCATGTGAAACCCGCATGTGGAGCATTCGTTTGTGTGGGATGCTCACCAAGCTTCATTTCAGTCCTAGGCACTCAAACGGCACTAAAGATAGAGTGTGAAAACTGAGTTTCCTTGAGAGCTGCTTGGAAGCCTGTTGGTGTGTGAAGTTAGTGAGCCAAATGGAGTTGAACACCCACAAGAACCATTCGGCTGATCCTTCTTCAATATGCTCTTCAGCAACATGCAGTGTTTCCTTGATTGAATTAGCTCTCACACCAAAATTTGCGTCTAGAGCCTTTGCATTGAGGGCTATCTGAAAAGGGCTGTGGCGCTGAAGTTGCCTGTGAATGTGGAGTTGGTGGCATGTGAAACCCGCATGTGGAGCATTCGTTTGTGTGGGATGCTCACAAAGCTTCATTTCAGTCCTAGACACTCAAAGGGCACTAAGCATAGAGTGTGAAAACTGAGTTTCTTTGAGAGCTGCTTGGAAGCCTGATGGTCTGTGAAGTTAGTGAGCCAAATGGAGTTGTTCTCCCACAAGAACCACTTAGCTGATTCTTCTTCAATATGCCCTTCACCAACATGCAGTGTTTCCTTGATTGAATTAGCTCTCACACCAATATTTGTGTCTAGAGTCTGTGCATTGAGGGCTATGTGAAAATGGCTGTGGCGCTGAAGTTGCCTGTGAATGTGGAGTTGGTGGCATGTGAAACCCGCATGTGGAGCCTTCGTTTGTGTGGGATGCTCACCAAGCTTCATTTCAGTCCTAGGCACTCAAACGGCACTAAGCATAGAGAGTGAAAACTGAGTTTCCTTGAGAGCTGCTTGGAAGCCTGATGGTGTGTGAAGTTAGTGAGCCAAATGGAGTTGTTCTCCCACAAGAACCACTCGGCTGATCCTTCTTCAATATGCCCTTCACCAACATGCAGTGTTTCCTTGATTGAATTAGCTCTCACACCGATATTTGTGTCAAGAGCCTTTGCATTGAGGGCTATGTGAAAAATGCTGTGGCGCTGAAGTTGCCTGAGAATGTGGAGTTGGTGGCATGTGAAACCCGCATGTGGAGCATTCGTTTGTGTGGGATGCTCACCAAACTTCATTTCAGTCCTAGGCACTCAAACGGCACTAAGCATAGAGTGTGAAAACTGAGTTTCCTTGAGAGCTGCTTGGAAGCCTGATGGTGTGTGAAGTTAGTGAGCCAAATGGAGTTGTTCTCCCACAAGAACCACTCGGCTGATCCTTCTTCAATATGCTCTTCACCAACATGCAGTGTTTCCTTGATTGAATTAGCTCTCACACCAATATTTGCGTCTAGAGCCTTTGCATTGAGGGCTATCTGAAAGCGGCTGTGGCGCTGAAGTTGCCTGTGAATGTGGAGTTGGTGGCATGTGAAACCCGCATGTGGAGCATTCGTTTGTGTGGGATGCTCACCAAGCTTCATTTCAGTCCTAGACACTCAAAGGGCACTAAGCATAGAGTGTGAAAACTGAGTTTCTTTGAGAGCTGCTTGGAAGCCTGATGGTGTGTGAAGTTAGTGAGCCAAATGGAGTTGTTCTCCCACAAGAACCACTCGGCTGATTCTTCTTCAATATGCTCTTCACCAACATGCAGTGTTTCCTTGATTGAATTAGCTCTCACACCAATATTTGTGTCTAGAGTCTTTGCATTGAGGGTTATGTGAAAATGGCTGTGGCGCTGAAGTTGCCTGTGAATGTGGAGTTGGTGGCATGTGAAACCCGCTTGTGGAGCCTTCGTTTGTGTGGGATGCTCACCAAGCTTAATTTCAGTCCTAGGCACTCAAACGGCACTAAGCATAGAGAGTGAAAACTGAGTTTCCTTGAGAGCTGCTTGGAAGCCTGATGGTGTGTGAAGTTAGTTAGCCAAATGGAGTTGAACTCCCACAAGAACCACTCGGCTGATCCTTCTTCAATATGCTCTTCACCAACATGCAGTGTTTCCTTGATTGAATTAGCTCTCACACCAATATTTGCGTCTAGAGCCTTTGCATTGAGGGCTAACTGAAAACTGCTGTGGCGCTGAAGTTGCCTGTGAATGTGGAGTTGGTGGCATGTGAAACCCGCATGTGGAGCATTCGTTTCTCTGGGAAGCTCACCAAGCTTCATTTCAGTCCTAGGCACTCAAAGGGCACTAAGCATAGAGTGTGAAAACTGAGTTTCCTTGAGAGCTGCTTGGAAGCCTGATGGTGTGTGAAGTTAGTGAGCCAAATGGAGTTGTTCTCCCACAAGAACCACTCGGCTGATCTTTCTTCAATATGACCTTCACCAACATGCAGTGTTTCCTTGATTGAATTAGCTCTCACACCAATATTTGTGTCAAGAGCCTTTGCATTGAGGGCTATGTGAAAACAGCTGTGGCGCTGAAGTTGCCTGTGAATGTGGAGTTGGTGGCATGTGAAACCCGCATGTGGAGCATTCGTTTGTGTGGGATGCTCACCAAGATTCATTTCAATGCTAGGCACGCAAAGGGCACTAAGCATAGTGTGTGAAAACTGAGTTTCCTTGAGAGCTGCTTGGAAGCCTGATGGTGTGTGAAGTTAGTGAGCCAAATGGAGTTGTTCTCCCACAAGAACCACTCGGCTGATCCTTCTTCAATATGCCCTTCACCAACATGCAGTGTTTCCTTGATTGAATTAGCTCTAACACAAATATTTGCGTCTAGACCTTTTGCATTGAGGGCTATCTGAAAACAGCTGTGGCGCTGAAGTTTCCTGTGAATGTGGAGTTGGTGGCATGTGAAACCCGCTTGTGGAGCATTCGTTTCTGTGGGATGCTCACCAAGCATCATTTCAGTCCTAGGCACTCAAAGTGCACTAAGCATAGAGTGTGAAAACTGAGTTTCCTTGAGAGCTGCTTGGAAGCCTGATGGTGTGTGAAATTAGTGAGCCAAATGGAGTTGTTCTCCCACAAGAACCACTCGGCTGATCCTTCTTCAATATGCCCTTCACCAACATGCAGTGTTACCTTGATTGAATTAGCTCTCACTCCAATATTTGCGTCTAGAGCCTTTGCATTGAGGGCTTTGTGAAAACGGCTGTGGCGCTGAAGTTGCCTGTGAATGTGGAGTTGATGGCATGTGAAAGCCGCATGTGGAGCATTCGTTTGTGTGGGATACTCACCAAGCTTCATTTCAGTCCTAGGCACTCAAAGGGCACTAAGGATAGAATGTGAAAACTGAGTTTCCTTGAGAGCTGCTTGGAAGCCTGATGGTGTGTGAAGTTAGTTAGCCAAATGGAGTTGAGCTCCCACAAGAACCACTCGGCTGATCCTTCTTCAATATGCTCTTCACCAACATGCAGTATTTCCTTGATTGAATTAGCTCTTACACCAATATTTGCGTCTAGAGCCTTTGCATTGAGGGCTATCTGAAAAGGGCTGTGGCGCTGAAGTTGCCTGAGAATGTGGAGTTGGTGGCATGTGAAACCCGCATGTGGAGCATTCGTTTGTGTGGGATGCTCACCAAGCTTCATTTCAGTCCTAGACACTCAAAGGGCACTAAGCATAGAGTGTGAAAACTGAGTTTCCTTGAGAGCTGCTTGGAAGCCTGATGGTGTGTGAAGTTAGTGAGCCAAATGGAGTTGTTCTCCCACAAGAACCACTTAGCTGATCCTTCTTCAATATGCCCTTCACCAACATGCAGTGTTTCCTTGATTGAATTAGCTCTCACTCCAATATTTGCGTCTACAGCCTTTGCATTGAGGGCTCTCTGAAAACGGCTGTGGTGCTGAAGTTGCCTGTGAATGTGGAGTTGGTGGCATGTGAAACCCGCATGTGGAGCATTCGTTTGTGTGGAATGCTCACCAAACTTCATTTCAGTCCTAGGCACTCAAAGGGCACTAAGGATAGAGTGTGAAAACTGAGTTTCCTTGAGAGCTGCTTGGAAGCCTGATGGTGTGTGAAGTTAGTGAGCCAAATGGAGTTGTTCTCCCACAAGAACCACTTAGCTGATCCTTCTTCAATATGCCCTTCACCAACATGCAATGTTTCCTTGATTGAATTAGCTCTCACTCCAATATATGCGTCTAGAGCCTTTGCATTGAGGGCTAACTGAAAACGGCTGTGGCGCTGAAGTTGCCTGTGAATGTAGAGTTGGTGGCATGTGAAACCCGCATGTGGAGCCTTCGTTTGTGTGGGATGCTCACCAAGCTTCATTTTAGTCCTAGGCATTCAAAGGGCACTAAGCATAGAGTGTGAAAACTGAGTTTCCTTGAGAGCTGCTTGGAAGCCTGATGGTGTGTGAAGTTAGTGAGCCAAATAGAGTTGTTCTCCCACAAGAACCACTCGGCTGATCCTTCTTCAATATGCCCTTCACCAACATGCAGTGTTTGCTTGATTGAATTAGCTCTCACACCAATATTTGCGTCTAGAGCCTTTGCATTGAGGGCTATCTGAAAACGGCTGTGGCGCTGAAGTTGCCTGTGAATGTAGAGTTGGTGGCATGTGAAACCCGCATGTGGAACATTCGTTTCTGTGGGATGCTCACCAAGCTTCATTTCAGTCCTAGGCACTCAAAGGGCACTAAGCATAGAGTGTGAAAACTGAGTTTCCTTGAGAGCTGCTTGGAAGCCTGATGGTGTGTGAAGTTAGTGAGCCAAATGGAGTTGTTCTCCCACAAGAACCACTCGGCTGATCCTTCCTCAATATGCCCTTCAGCAACATGCAGTATTTCCTTGATTGAATTAGCTCTCACACCAATATTTCCATCTAGAGCCTTTGCATTGAGGGCCATGTGAAAACTGCTGTGGCGCTGAAGTTGCCTGTGGATGTGGAGTTGGTGGTATGTGAAACCCGCATGTGGAGCATTCGTTTGTGTGGGATGCTCACCAAGCTTCATTTCAGTCCTAGGCACTCAAAGTGCACTAAGCATAGAGTGTGAAAACTGAGTTTCCTTGAGAGCTGCTTGGAAGCCTGATGGTGTGTGAAATTAGTGAGCCAAATGGAGTTGTTCTCCCACAAGAACCACTCGGCTGATCCTTCTTCAATATGCCCTTCACCAACATGCAGTGTTTCCTTGATTGAATTAGCTCTCACACCAATATTTGCATCTAGAGCCTTTGCATTGAGGGCTATCTGAAAACGGCTGTGGCGCTGAAGTTGCCTGTGAATGTGGAGTTAGTGGCATGTGAAACCCGCATGTGGAGCATTCGTTTGTGTGGGATGCTCACCAAGCTTCATTTCAGTCCTAGGCACTCAAACGGCACTAAGGATAGAGTGTGAAAACTGAGTTTCCTTGAGAGCTGCTTGGAAGCCTGATGGTGTGTGAAGTTAGTTAGCCAAATGGAGTTGAACTCCCACAAGAACCACTCGGCTGATCCTTCTTCAATATGCTCTTCACCAACATGCAGTATTTCCTTGATTGAATTAGCTCTCACACCAATATTTGCGTCTAGAGCCTTTGCATTGAGGGCTATCTGAAAAGGGCTGTGGCGCTGAAGTTGCCTGTGAATGTGGTGTTGGTGGCATGTGAAACCCGCATGTGGAGCATTCGTTTGTGTGGGATGCTCACCAAGCTTCATTTCAGTCCTAGGCACTCAAACGGCACTAAGCATAGAGTGTGAAAACTGAGTTTCCTTGAGAGTTGCTTGGAAGCCTGATGGTGTGTGAAGTTAGTGAGCCAAATAGAGTTGTTCTCCCACAAGAACCACTCGGCTGATCCTTCTTCAATATGCCCTTCACCAACATGCAGTGTTTCCTTGATTGAATTAGCTCTCACACCAATATTTGTGTCAAGAGCCTTTGCATTGAGGGCTATGTGAAAAATGCTGTGGTGCTGAAGTTGCCTGTGAATGTGGAGTTGGTGGCATGTGAAACCCGCATGTGGAGCATTCGTTTCTCTGGGATGCTCACCAAGCTTCATTTCAGTCCTAGGCACTCAAAGGGCACTAAGCATAGAGTGTGAAAACTGAGTTTCCTTGAGAGCTGCTTGGAAGCCTGATGGTGTGTGAAGTTAGTGAGCCAAATGGAGGTGTTCTCCCACAAGAACCACTTAGCTGATCCTTCTTCAATATGCCCTTCACCAACATGCAATGTTTCCTTGATTGAATTAGCTCTCACTACAATATATGCGTCTAGAGCCTTTGCATTGAGGGCTAACTGAAAACGGCTGTGGCTCTGAAGTTGCCTGTGAATGTAGAGTTGGTGGCATGTGAAACCCACATGTGGAGCCTTCGTTTGTGTGGGATGCTCACCAAGCTTCATTTTAGTCCTAGGCATTCAAAGGGCACTAAGCATAGAGTGTGAAAACTGAGTTTCCTTGAGAGCTGCTTGGAAGCCTGATGGTGTGTGAAGTTAGTGAGCCAAATGGAGTTGTTCTCCCACAAGAACCACTCGGCTGATCCTTCTTCAATATGCCCTTCACCAACATGCAGTGTTTGCTTGATTGAATTAGCTCTCACACCAATATTTGCGTCTAGAGCCTTTGCATTGAGGGCTATCTGAAAACGGCTGTGGCGCTGAAGTTGCCTGTGAATGTAGAGTTGGTGGCATGTGAAACCCGCATGTGGAACATTCGTTTCTGTGGGATGCTCACCAAGCTTCATTTCAGTCCTAGGCACTCAAAGGGCACTAAGCATAGAGTGTGAAAACTGAGTTTCCTTGAGAGCTGCTTGGAAGCCTGATGGTGTGTGAAGTTAGTGAGCCAAATGGAGTTGTTCTCCCACAAGAACCACTCGGCTGATCCTTCCTCAATATGCCCTTCAGCAACATGCAGTATTTCCTTGATTGAATTAGCTCTCACTCCAATATTTCCATCTAGAGCCTTTGCATTGAGGGCCATGTGAAAACTGCTGTGGCGCTGAAGTTGCCTGTGGATGTGGAGTTGGTGGCATGTGAAACCCGCATGTGGAGCATTCGTTTGTGTGGGATGCTCACCAAGCTTCATTTCAGTCCTAGGCACTCAAAGTGCACTAAGCATAGAGTGTGAAAACTGAGTTTCCTTGAGAGCTGCTTGGAAGCCTGATGGTGTGTGAAATTAGTGAGCCAAATGGAGTTGTTCTGCCACAAGAACCACTCGGCTGATCCTTCTTCAATATGCCCTTCACCAACATGCAGTGTTTCCTTGATTGAATTAGCTCTCACACCAATATTTGCATCTAGAGCCTTTGCATTGAGGGCTATCTGAAAACGGCTGTGGCGCTGAAGTTGCCTGTGAATGTGGAGTTAGTGGCATGTGAAAGCCGCATGTGGAGCATTCGTTTGTGTGGGATGCTCACCAAGCTTCATTTCAGTCCTAGGCACTCAAAGGGCACTAAGCATAGAGTGTGAAAACTGAGTTTCCTTGAGAGCTGCTTGGAAGCCTGATGGTGTGTGAAGTTAGTTAGCCAAATGGAGTTGATCTCCCACAAGAACCACTCGGCTGATCCTTCTTCAATATGCTCTTCACCAACATGCAGTATTTCCTTGATTGAATTAGCTCTCACACCAATATTTGCGTCTAGAGCCTTTGCATTGAGGGCTATCTGAAAAGGGCTGTGGCGCTGAAGTTGCCTGTGAATGTGGTGTTGGTGGCATGTGAAACCCGCATGTGGAGCATTCGTTTGTGTGGGATGCTCACCAAACTTCATTTCAGTCCTAGGCACTCAAACGGCACTAAGCATAGAGTGTGAAAACTGAGTTTCCTTGAGAGTTGCTTGGAAGCCTGATGGTGTGTGAAGTTAGTGAGCCAAATGGAGTTGTTCTCCCACAAGAACCACTCGGCTGATCCTTCTTCAATATGCCCTTCACCAACATGCAGTGTTTCCTTGATTGAATTAGCTCTCACACCAATATTTGTGTCAAGAGCCTTTGCATTGAGGGCTATGTGAAAAATGCTGTGGCGCTGAAGTTGCCAGTGAATGTGGAGTTGGTGGCATGTGAAACCCGCATGTGGAGCATTCGTTTCTCTGGGATGCTCACCAAGCTTCATTTCAGTCCTAGGCACTCAAAGTGCACTAGGCATAGAGTGTGAAAACTGAGTTTCCTTCAGAGCTGCTTGGAAGCCTGATGGTGTGTGAAGTTAGTGAGCCAAATGGAGTTGTTCTCCCACAAGAACCACTCGGCTGATCTTTCTTCAATATGCCCTTCACCAACATGCAGTGTTTCCTTGATTGAATTAGCTCTCACACCAATATTTGTGTCAAGAGCCTTTGCATTGAGGGCTATGTGAAAACTGCTGTGGCGCTGAAGTTTCCTGTGAATGTGGAGTTGGTGGCATGTGAAACCCGCTTGTGGAGCATTCGTTTCTGTGGGATGCTCACCAAGCTTCATTTCAATGCTAGGCACGCAAAGGGCACTAAGCAGAGAGTGTGAAAACTGAGTTTCCTTGAGAGCTGCTTGGAAGCCTGATGGTGTGTGAAGTTAGTGAGCCAAATGGAGTTGTTCTCCACACAAGAACCACTCGGCTGATCCTTCTTCAATATGCCCTTCACCAACATGCAGTGTTTCCTTGATTGAATTAGCTCTAACACAAATATTTGCGTCTAGACCTTTTGCATTGAGGGCTATGTGAAAACTGCTGTGGCGCTGAAGTTGCCTGTGAATGTGGAGTTGGTGGCATGTGAAACCCGCTTGTGGAGCATTCGTTTCTGTGGGATGCTCACCAAGATTCATTTCAGTCCTAGGCACTCAAAGGGCACTAAGCATAGAGTGTGAAAACTGAGTTTCCTTGAGAGCTGCTTGGAAGCCTGATGGAGTGTGAAGTTAGTGAGCCAAATGGAGTTGTTCTCCCACAAGAACCACTTAGCTGATCGTTCTTCAATATGCCCTTCAGCAACATGCAGTGTTTCCTTGATTGAATTAGCTCTCACACCAATATTTGCGTCTACAGCCTTTGCATTGAGGGCTCTCTGAAAACGGCTGTGGTGCTGAAGTTGCCTGTGAATGTGGAGTTGGTGGCATGTGAAACCCGCATGTGGAGCATTCGTTTGTGTGGAATGCTCACAAAGCTTCATTTCAGTCCTAGGCACTCAAAGGGCACTAAGCATAGAGTGTGAAAACTGAGTTTCCTTGAGAGCTGCTTGGAAGCCTGATGGTGTGTGAAGTTAGTGAGCCAAATGGAGTTGTTCTCCCAGAAGAACCACTCGGCTGATCCTTCTTCAATATGCCCTTCACCAACATGCAGTGTTTCCTTGATTGAATTAGCTCTCACACCAATATTTGCGTCTAGAGCCTTTGCATTGAGGGCTATGTGAAAACGGCTGTGGCGCTGAAGTTGCCTGTGAATGTAGAGTTGGTGGCATGTGAAACCCGCATGTGGAACATTCGTTCCTGTGGGATGCTCAGCAAGCTTCATTTCAGTCCTAGGCACTCAAAGGGCACTAAGCATAGAGTGTGAAAACTGAGTTTCCTTGAGAGCTGCTTGGAAGCCTGATGGTGTGTGAAGTTAGTGAGCCAAATGGAGTTGTTCTCCCACAAGAACCACTCGGCTGATCCTTCCTCAATATGCCCTTCAGCAACATGCAGTGTTTCCTTGATTGAATTAGCTCTCACTCCGATATTTGTGTCAAGAGCCTTTGCATTGAGGGCTATGTGAAAACGGCTGTGGCGCTGAAGTTGCCTGTGAATGTGGAGTTGGTGGCATGTGAAACCCGCTTGTGGAGCATTCGTTTGTGTGGGATGCTCACCAAGCTTCATTTCAGTCCTAGGCACTCAAAGGGCACTAAGCATAGAGTGTGAAAACTGAGTTTCCTTGAGAGTTGCTTGGAAGCCTGATGGTGTGTGAAGTTAGTGAGCCAAATGGAGTTGTTCTCCCACAAGAACCACTCGGCTGATCCTTCTTCAATATGCCCTTCACCAACATGCAGTGTTTCCTTGATTGAATTAGCTCTCACACCAATATTTGCGTCTAGAGCCTTTGCATTGAGGGCTAACTGAAAACTGCTGTGGCGCTGAAGTTGCCTGTGAATGTGGAGTTGGTGGCATGTGAAACCCGCATGTGGAGCATTCGTTTCTCTGGGATGCTCACCAAGCTTAATTTCAGTCCTAGGCACTCAAAGGGCACTAAGCATAGAGTGTGAAAACTGAGTTTCCTTGAGAGCTGCTTGGAAGCCTGATGGTGTGTGAAGTTAGTGAGCCAAATGGAGTTGTTCTCCCACAAGAACCACTCGGCTGATCCTTCCTCAATATGCCTGTCAGCAACATGCAGTATTTCCTTGATTGAATTAGCTCTCACTCCAATATTTCCGTCTAGAGCCTTTGCATTGAGGGCCATGTGAAAACTGCTGTGGCGCTGAAGTTGCCTGTGGATGTGGAGTTGGTGGTATGTGAAACCCGCATGTGGAGCATTCGTTTGTGTGGGATGCTCACCAAGCTTCATTTCAGTCCTAGGCACTCAAAGGGCACTAAGCATAGAGAGTGAAAACTGAGTTTCCTTGAGAGCTGCTTGGAAGCCTGATGGTGTGTGAAATTAGTGAGCCAAATGGAGTTGTTCTCCCACAAGAACCACTCGGCTGATCCTTCTTCAATATGCCCTTCACCAACATGCAGTATTTCCTTGATTGAATTAGCTCTCACACCAATATTTGCATCTAGAGCCTTTGCATTGAGGGCTTTGTGAAAACTGCTGTGGCGCTGAAGTTGCCTGTGAATGTGGAGTTAGTGGCATGTGAAACCCGCATGTGGAGCATTCGTTTGTGTGGGATGCTCACCAAGCTTCATTTCAGTCCTAGGCACTCAAACGGCACTAAAGATAGAGTGTGAAAACTGAGTTTCCTTGAGAGCTGCTTGGAAGCCTGTTGGTGTGTGAAGTTAGTGAGCCAAATGGAGTTGAACACCCACAAGAACCATTCGGCTGATCCTTCTTCAATATGCTCTTCAGCAACATGCAGTGTTTCCTTGATTGAATTAGCTCTCACACCAAAATTTGCGTCTAGAGCCTTTGCATTGAGGGCTATCTGAAAAGGGCTGTGGCGCTGAAGTTGCCTGTGAATGTGGAGTTGGTGGCATGTGAAACCCGCATGTGGAGCATTCGTTTGTGTGGGATGCTCACCAAGCTTCATTTCAGTCCTAGACACTCAAAGGGCACTAAGCATAGAGTGTGAAAACTGAGTTTCTTTGAGAGCTGCTTGGAAGCCTGATGGTCTGTGAAGTTAGTGAGCCAAATGGAGTTGTTCTCCCACAAGAACCACTTAGCTGATTCTTCTTCAATATGCCCTTCACCAACATGCAGTGTTTCCTTGATTGAATTAGCTCTCACACCAATATTTGTGTCTAGATTCTGTGCATTGAGGGCTATGTGAAAATGGCTGTGGCGCTGAAGTTGCCTGTGAATGTGGAGTTGGTGGCATGTGAAACCCGCATGTGGAGCCTTCGTTTGTGTGGGATGCTCACCAAGCTTCATTTCAGTCCTAGGCACTCAAACGGCACTAAGCATAGAGAGTGAAAACTGAGTTTCCTTGAGAGCTGCTTGGAAGCCTGATGGTGTGTGAAGTTAGTGAGCCAAATGGAGTTGTTCTCCCACAAGAACCACTCGGCTGATCCTTCTTCAATATGCCCTTCACCAACATGCAGTGTTTCCTTGATTGAATTAGCTCTCACACCGATATTTGTGTCAAGAGCCTTTGCATTGAGGGCTATGTGAAAAATGCTGTGGCGCTGAAGTTGCCTGAGAATGTGGAGTTGGTGGCATGTGAAACCCGCATGTGGAGCATTCGTTTGTGTGTGATGCTCACCAAACTTCATTTCAGTCCTAGGCACTCAAACGGCACTAAGCATAGAGTGTGAAAACTGAGTTTCCTTGAGAGCTGCTTGGAAGCCTGATGGTGTGTGAAGTTAGTGAGCCAAATGGAGTTGTTCTCCCACAAGAACCACTCGGCTGATCCTTCTTCAATATGCTCTTCACCAACATGCAGTGTTTCCTTGATTGAATTAGCTCTCACACCAATATTTGCGTCTAGAGCCTTTGCATTGAGGGCTATCTGAAAGCGGCTGTGGCGCTGAAGTTGCCTGTGAATGTGGAGTTGGTGGCATGTGAAACCCGCATGTGGAGCATTCGTTTGTGTGGGATGCTCACCAAGCTTCATTTCAGTCCTAGACACTCAAAGGGCACTAAGCATAGAGTGTGAAAACTGAGTTTCTTTGAGAGCTGCTTGGAAGCCTGATGGTGTGTGAAGTTAGTGAGCCAAATGGAGTTGTTCTCCCACAAGAACCACTCGGCTGATTCTTCTTCAATATGCTCTTCACCAACATGCAGTGTTTCCTTGATTGAATTAGCTCTCACACCAATATTTGTGTCTAGAGTCTTTGCATTGAGGGTTATGTGAAAATGGCTGTGGCGCTGAAGTTGCCTGTGAATGTGGAGTTGGTGGCATGTGAAACCCGCTTGTGGAGCCTTCGTTTGTGTGGGATGCTCACCAAGCTTAATTTCAGTCCTAGGCACTCAAACGGCACTAAGCATAGAGAGTGAAAACTGAGTTTCCTTGAGAGCTGCTTGGAAGCCTGATGGTGTGTGAAGTTAGTTAGCCAAATGGAGTTGAACTCCCACAAGAACCACTCGGCTGATCCTTCTTCAATATGCTCTTCACCAACATGCAGTGTTTCCTTGATTGAATTAGCTCTCACACCAATATTTGCGTCTAGAGCCTTTGCATTGAGGGCTAACTGAAAACTGCTGTGGCGCTGAAGTTGCGTGTGAATGTGGAGTTGGTGGCATGTGAAACCCGCATGTGGAGCATTCGTTTCTCTGGGAAGCTCACCAAGCTTAATTTCAGTCCTAGGCACTCAAAGGGCACTAAGCATAGAGTGTGAAAACTGAGTTTCCTTGAGAGCTGCTTGGAAGCCTGATGGTGTGTGAAGTTAGTGAGCCAAATGGAGTTGTTCTCCCACAAGAACCACTCGGCTGATCCTTCCTCAATATGCCTGTCAGCCAACATGCAGTATTTCCTTGATTGAATTAGCTCTCACTCCAATATTTCCGTCTAGAGCCTTTGCATTGAGGGCCATGTGAAAACTGCTGTGGCGCTGAAGTTGCCTGTGGATGTGGAGTTTGGTGGTATGTGAAACCCGCATGTGGAGCATTCGTTTGTGTGGGATGCTCACCAAGCTTCATTTTCAGTCCTAGGCACTCAAAGGGCACTAAGCATAGAGAGTGAAAACTGAGTTTCCTTGAGAGCTGCTTGGAAGCCTGATGGTGTGTGAAATTAGTGAGCCAAATGGAGTTGTTCTCCCACAAGAACCACTCGGCTGATCCTTCTTCAATATGCCCTTCACCAACATGCAGTATTTCCTTGATTGAATTAGCTCTCACACCAATATTTGCATCTAGAGCCTTTGCATTGAGGGCTTTGTGAAAACTGCTGTGGCGCTGAAGTTGCCTGTGAATGTGGAGTTAGTGGCATGTGAAACCCGCATGTGGAGCATTCGTTTGTGTGGGATGCTCACCAAGCTTCATTTCAGTCCCTAGGCACTCAAACGGCACTAAAGATAGAGTGTGAAAACTGAGTTTCCTTGAGAGCTGCTTGGAAGCCTGTTGGTGTGTGAAGTTAGTGAGCCAAATGGAGTTGAACACCCACAAGAACCATTCGGCTGATCCTTCTTCAATATGCTCTTCAGCAACATGCAGTGTTTCCTTGATTGAATTAGCTCTCACACCAAAATTTGCGTCTAGAGCCTTTGCATTGAGGGCTATCTGAAAAGGGCTGTGGCGCTGAAGTTGCCTGTGAATGTGGAGTTGGTGGCATGTGAAACCCGCATGTGGAGCATTCGTTTGTGTGGGATGCTCACCAAGCTTCATTTCAGTCCTAGACACTCAAAGGGGCACTAAGCATAGAGTGTGAAAACTGAGTTTCTTTGAGAGCTGCTTGGAAGCCTGATGGTCTGTGAAGTTAGTGAGCCAAATGGAGTTGTTCTCCCACAAGAACCACTTAGCTGATTCTTCTTCAATATGCCCTTCACCAACATGCAGTGTTTCCTTGATTGAATTAGCTCTCACACCAATATTTGTGTCTAGAGTCTGCGCATTGAGGGCTATGTGAAAATGGCTGTGGCGCTGAAGTTGCCTGTGAATGTGGAGTTGGTGGCATGTGAAACCCGCATGTGAGCCTTCGTTTGTGTGGGATGCTCACCAAGCTTCATTTCAGTCCTAGGCACTCAAACGGCATCTAAGCATAGAGAGTGAAAACTGAGTTTCCTTGAGAGCTGCTTGGAAGCCTGATGGTGTGTGAAGTTAGTGAGCCAAATGGAGTTGTTCTCCCACAAGAACCACTCGGCTGATCCTTCTTCAATATGCCCTTCACCAACATGCAGTGTTTCCTTGATTGAATTAGCTCTCACACCGATATTTGTGTCAAGAGCCTTTGCATTGAGGGCTATGTGAAAAATGCTGTGGCGCTGAAGTTGCCTGAGAATGTGGAGTTGGTGGCATGTGAAACCCGCATGTGGAGCATTCGTTTGTGTGGGATGCTCACCAAACTTCATTTCAGTCCTAGGCACTCAAAGGGCACTAAGCATAGAGTGTGAAAAACTGAGTTTCCTTGAGAGCTGCTTGGAAGCCTGATGGTGTGTGAAGTTAGTGAGCCAAATGGAGTTGTTCTCCCACAAGAACCACTCGGCTGATCCTTCTTCAATATGCTCTTCACCAACATGCAGTGTTTCCTTGATTGAATTAGCTCTCACACCAATATTTGCGTCTAGAGCCTTTGCATTGAGGGCTATCTGAAAGCGGCTGTGGCGCTGAAGTTGCCTGTGAATGTGGAGTTGGTGGCATGTGAAACCCGCATGTGGAGCATTCGTTTGTGTGGGATGCTCACCAAGCTTCATTTCAGTCCTAGACACTCAAAGGGCACTAAGGATAGAGTGTGAAAACTGAGTTTCTTTGAGAGCTGCTTGGAAGCCTGATGGTGTGTGAAGTTAGTGAGCCAAATGGAGTTGTTCTCCCCACAAGAACCACTCGGCTGATTCTTCTTCAATATGCTCTTCACCAACATGCAGTGTTTTCCTTGATTGAATTAGCTCTCACACCAATATTTGTGTCTAGAGTCTTTGCATTGAGGGTTATGTGAAAATGGCTGTGGCGCTGAAGTTGCCTGTGAATGTGGAGTTGGTGGCATGTGAAACCCGCTTGTGGAGCCTTCGTTTGTGTGGGATGCTCACCAAGCTTAATTTCAGTCCTAGGCACTCAAACGGCACTAAGCATAGAGAGTGAAAACTGAGTTTCCTTGAGAGCTGCTTGGAAGCCTGATGGTGTGTGAAGTTAGTTAGCCAAATGGAGTTGAACTCCCACAAGAACCACTCGGCTGATCCTTCTTCAATATGCTCTTCACCAACATGCAGTGTTTCCTTGATTGAATTAGCTCTCACACCAATATTTGCGTCTAGAGCCTTTGCATTGAGGGCTATCTGAAAAGGGCTGTGGCGCTGAAGTTGCCTGTGAATGTGGAGTTGGTGGCATGTGAAACCCGCATGTGGAGCATTCGTTTCTCTGGGATGCTCACCAAGCTTCATTTCAGTCCTAGGCACTCAAAGGGCACTAAGCATAGAGTGTGAAAACTGAGTTTCCTTGAGAGCTGCTTGGAAGCCTGATGGTGTGTGAAGTTAGTGAGCCAAATGGAGTTGTTCTCCCACAAGAACCACTCGGCTGATCTTTCTTCAATATGACCTTCACCAACATGCAGTGTTTCCTTGATTGAATTAGCTCTCACACCAATATTTGTGTCAAGAGCCTTTGCATTGAGGGCTATGTGAAAACAGCTGTGGCGCTGAAGTTGCCTGTGAATGTGGAGTTGGTGGCATGTGAAACCCGCATTGTGTGAGCATTCGTTTGTGTGGGATGCTCACCAAGATTCATTTCAATGCTAGGCACGCAAAGGGCACTAAGCATAGTGTGTGAAAACTGAGTTTCCTTGAGAGCTGCTTGGAAGCCTGATGGTGTGTGAAGTTAGTGAGCCAAATGGAGTTGTTCTCCCACAAGAACCACTCGGCTGATCCTTCCTCAATATGCCCTTCAGCAACATGCAGTGTTTCCTTGATTGAATTAGCTCTAACACAAATATTTGCGTCTAGACCTTTTGCATTGAGGGCTATCTGAAACCTGCTGTGGCGCTGAAGTTTCCTGTGAATGTGGGAGTTGGTGCATGTGAAACCCGCTTGTGGAGCATTCGTTTCTGTGGGATGCTCAGCAAGCTTCATTTCAGTCCTAGGCACTCAAAGGGCACTAAGCATAGAGTGTGAAAACTGAGTTTCCTTGAGAGCTGCTTGGAAGCCTGATGGTGTGTGAAGTTAGTGAGCCAAATGGAGTTGTTCTCCCCACAAGAACCACTCGGCTTATCCTTCTTCAATATTGCCCTTCACCAACATGCAATGTTTGCTTGATTGAATTAGCTCTCACACCAATATTTTGCGTCTAGAGCCTTTGCATTGAGGGCTAACTGAAAACGGCTGTGGCGCTGAAGTTGCCTGTGAATGTGGAGTTGGTGGCATGTGAAACCCGCATGTGGAGCCTTCGTTTGTGTGGGATGCTCACCAAGCTTCATTTCAGTCCTAGGCACTCAAAGGGCACTAAGCATAGAGTGTGAAAACTGAGTTTCCTTGAGAGCTGCTTGGAAGCCTGATGGTGTGTGAAGTTAGTGAGCCAAATGGAGTTGTTCTCCCACAAGAACCACTCGGCTGATCCTTCTTCAATATGCCCTTCACCAACATGCAGTGTTTCCTTGATTGAATTAGCTCTCACACCAATATTTGCGTCTAGAGCCTTTGCATTGAGGGCTATCTGAAAAGGGCTGTGGCGCTGAAGTTGCCTGTGAATGTGGAGTTGGTGGCATGTGAAACCCGCATGTGGGGCATTCGCTTGTGTGGGATGCTCCCCAAGCTTCATTTCAGTCCTAGGCACTCAAAGGGCACTAAGCATAGAGTGTGAAAACTGAGTTTCCTTGAGAGCTGCTTGGAAGCCTGATGGTGTGTGAAGTTAGTGAGCCAAATGGAGTTGTTCTCCCACAAGAACCACTCGGCTGATCCTTCCTCAATATGCCCTTCAGCAACATGCAGTATTTCCTTGATTGAATTAGCTCTCACTCCAATATTTCCGTCTAGAGCCTTTGCATTGAGGGCCATGTGAAAACTGCTGTGGCGCTGAAGTTGCCTGTGGATGTGGAGTTGGTGGTATGTGAAACCCGCATGTGGAGCATTCGTTTGTGTGGGATGCTCACCAAGCTTCATTTCAGTCCTAGGCACTCAAAGGGCACTAAGCATAGAGTGTGAAAACTGAGTTTCCTTGAGAGCTGCTTGGAAGCCTGATGGTGTGTGAAATTAGTGAGCCAAATGGAGTTGAACTCCCACAAGAACCACTCGGCTGATCCTTCTTCAATATGCTCTTCACCAACATGCAGTGTTTCCTTGATTGAATTAGCTCTCACACCAATATTTGCGTCTAGAGCCTTTGCATTGAGGGCTATCTGAAAAGGGCTGTGGCGCTGAAGTTGCCTGTGAATGTGGAGTTGGTGGCATGTGAAACCCGCATGTGGAGCATTCGTTTGTGTGGGATGCTCACCATGCTTCATTTCAGTCCTAGACACTCAAAGGGCACTAAGCATAGAGTGTGAAAACTGAGTTTCCTTGAGAGCTGCTTGGAAGCCTGATGGTGTGTGAAGTTAGTGAGCCAAATGGAGTTGTTCTCCCACAAGAACCACTCGGCTGATCCTTCTTCAATATGCCCTTCGCCAACATGCAGTGTTTCCTTGATTGAATTAGCTCTCACACCAATATTTGCGTCTAGAGCCTTTGCATTGAGGGCTAACTGAAAAGGGCTGTGGCGCTGAAGTTGCCTGTGAATGTGGAGTTGGTGGCATGTGAAACCCGCATGTGGAGCATTCGTTTGTGTGGGATGCTCACCAAGCTTCATTTCAGTCCTAGGCACTCAAAGGGCACTAAGCATAGAGTGTGAAAACTGAGTTTCCTTGAGAGCTGCTTGGAAGCCTGATGGTGTGTGAAGTTAGTGAGCCAAATGGAGTTGTTCTCCCACAAGAACCACTCGGCTGATTATTCCTCAATATGCCCTTCACCAACATGCAGTGTTTCCTTGATTGAATTAGCTCTCACACCAATATTTGCGTCTAGAGCCTTTGCATTGAGGGCTATGTGAAAACTGCTGTGGCGCTGAAGTTGGCTGTGAATGTGGAGTTGGTGGCATGTGAAACGCGCATGTGGAGCATTCGTTTGTGTGGGATGCTCACCAAGCTTCATTTCAGTCCTAGGCACTCAAAGGGCACTAAGCATAGAGTGTGAAAACTGAGTTTCCTTGAGAGCTGCTTGGAAGCCTGATGGTGTGTGAAGTTAGTGAGCCAAATGGAGTTGTTCTCCCACAAGAACCACTCGGCTGATCCTTCCTCAATATGCCCTTCACCAACAGGCAGTGTTTGCTTGATTGAATTAGCTCTCACTCCGATATTTGCGGCTAGAGCCTTTGCATTGAGGGATAACTTAAAACGGCTGTGGCGCTGAAGTTGCCTGTGAATGTGGAGTTGGTGGCATGTGAAACCCGCATGTGGAGCCTTCGTTTGTGTGGGATGCTCACCAAGCTTCATTTCAGTCCTAGGCACTCAAAGGGCACTAAGCATAGAGTGTGAAAACTGAGTTTCCTTGAGAGCTGCTTGGAAGCCTGATGGTATGTGAAGTTAGTGAGCCAAATGGAGTTGTTCTCCCACAAGAACCACTCGGCTGATCCTTCTTCAATATGCCCTTCACCAACATGCAGTGTTTCCTTGATTGAAATAGCTCTCACACCAACATTTGCGTCTAGAGCCTTTGCATTGAGGGCTAACTGAAAACGGCTGTGGCGCTGAAGTTGCCTGTGAATGTATAGTTGGTGGCATGTGAAACCCGCATGTGGAGCATTCGTTTGTGTGGGATGCTCACCAAGCTTCATTTCAGTAATAGGCACTCAAAGGGCACTAAGCATAGAGTGTGAAAACTGAGTTTCCTTGAGAGCTGCTTGGAAGCCTGATGGTGTGTGAAGTTAGTGAGCCAAATGGAGTTGATCTCCCACAAGAACCACTCGGCTGATCCTTCTTCAATATGCCCTTCACCAACATGCAGTGTTTCCTTGATTGAATTAGCTCTCACACCAATATTTGCGTCTAGAGCCTTTGCATTGAGGGCTATGTGAAAACGGCTGTGGCGCTGAAGTTGCCTGTGAATGTGGAGTTGGTGGCATGTGAAACCCGCATGTGGAGCATTCGTTTCTCTGGGATGCTCACCAAGCTTCATTTCAGTCCTAGGCACTCAAAGGGCACTAAGCATAGAGTGTGAAAACTGAGTTTCCTTGAGAGCTGCTTGGAAGCATGATGGTGTGTGAAATTAGTGAGCCAAATGGAGTTGAACTCCCACAAGAACCACTCGGCTGATCCTTCTTCAATATGCTCTTCACCAACATGCAGTGTTTCCTTGATTGAATTAGCTCTCACACCAATATTTGCGTCTAGAGCCTTTGCATTGAGGGCTATCTGAAAAGGGCTGTGGCGCTGAAGTTGCCTGTGAATGTGGAGTTGGTGGCATGTGAAACCCGCATGTGGAGCATTCGTTTGTGTGGGATGCTCACCATGCTTCATTTCAGTCCTAGACACTCAAAGGGCACTAAGCATAGAGTGTGAAAACTGAGTTTCCTTGAGAGCTGCTTGGAAGCCTGATGGTGTGTGAAGTTAGTGAGCCAAATGGAGTTGTTCTCCCACAAGAACCACTCGGCTGATCCTTCTTCAATATGCCCTTCGCCAACATGCAGTGTTTCCTTGATTGAATTAGCTCTCACACCAATATTTGCGTCTAGAGCCTTTGCATTGAGGGCTAACTGAAAAGGGCTGTGGCGCTGAAGTTGCCTGTGAATGTGGAGTTGGTGGCATGTGAAACCCGCATGTGGAGCATTCGTTTGTGTGGGATGCTCACCAAGCTTCATTTCAGTCCTAGGCACTCAAAGGGCACTAAGCATAGAGTGTGAAAACTGAGTTTCCTTGAGAGCTGCTTGGAAGCCTGATGGTGTGTGAAGTTAGTGAGCCAAATGGAGTTGTTCTCCCACAAGAACCACTCGGCTGATTATTCCTCAATATGCCCTTCACCAACATGCAGTGTTTCCTTGATTGAATTAGCTCTCACACCAATATTTGCGTCTAGAGCCTTTGCATTGAGGGCTATGTGAAAACTGCTGTGGCGCTGAAGTTGGCTGTGAATGTGGAGTTGGTGGCATGTGAAACGCGCATGTGGAGCATTCGTTTGTGTGGGATGCTCACCAAGCTTCATTTCAGTCCTAGGCACTCAAAGGGCACTAAGCATAGAGTGTGAAAACTGAGTTTCCTTGAGAGCTGCTTGGAAGCCTGATGGTGTGTGAAGTTAGTGAGCCAAATGGAGTTGTTCTCCCACAAGAACCACTCGGCTGATCCTTCCTCAATATGCCCTTCACCAACAGGCAGTGTTTGCTTGATTGAATTAGCTCTCACTCCGATATTTGCGGCTAGAGCCTTTGCATTGAGGGATAACTTAAAACGGCTGTGGCGCTGAAGTTGCCTGTGAATGTGGAGTTGGTGGCATGTGAAACCCGCATGTGGAGCCTTCGTTTGTGTGGGATGCTCACCAAGCTTCATTTCAGTCCTAGGCACTCAAAGGGCACTAAGCATAGAGTGTGAAAACTGAGTTTCCTTGAGAGCTGCTTGGAAGCCTGATGGTATGTGAAGTTAGTGAGCCAAATGGAGTTGTTCTCCCACAAGAACCACTCGGCTGATCCTTCTTCAATATGCCCTTCACCAACATGCAGTGTTTCCTTGATTGAAATAGCTCTCACACCAACATTTGCGTCTAGAGCCTTTGCATTGAGGGCTAACTGAAAACGGCTGTGGCGCTGAAGTTGCCTGTGAATGTATAGTTGGTGGCATGTGAAACCCGCATGTGGAGCATTCGTTTGTGTGGGATGCTCACCAAGCTTCATTTCAGTAATAGGCACTCAAAGGGCACTAAGCATAGAGTGTGAAAACTGAGTTTCCTTGAGAGCTGCTTGGAAGCCTGATGGTGTGTGAAGTTAGTGAGCCAAATGGAGTTGATCTCCCACAAGAACCACTCGGCTGATCCTTCTTCAATATGCCCTTCACCAACATGCAGTGTTTCCTTGATTGAATTAGCTCTCACACCAATATTTGCGTCTAGAGCCTTTGCATTGAGGGCTATGTGAAAACGGCTGTGGCGCTGAAGTTGCCTGTGAATGTGGAGTTGGTGGCATGTGAAACCCGCATGTGGTGCATTCGTTTGTGTGGGATGCTCACCAAGCTTCATTTCAGTCCTAGGCACTCAAAGGGCACTAAGCATAGAGTGTGAAAACTGAGTTTCCTTGAGAGCTGCTTGGAAGCATGATGGTGTGTGAAGTTAGTGAGCCAAATGGAGTTGTTCTCCCACAAGAACCACTCGGCTGATCCTTCTTCAATATGCCCTTCACCAACATGCAGTGTTTCCTTGATTTAATTAGCTCTCACACCAATATTTGCGTCTAGAGCCTTTGCATTGAGGGCTAACTGAAAAACGGCTGTGGCGCTGAAGTTGCCTGTGAATGTGGAGTTGGTGGCATGTGAAACCCGCATGTGGAGCATTCGTTTCTCTGGGATGCTCACCAAGCTTCATTTCAGTCCTAGGCACTGAAAGGGCACTAAGCATAGAGTGTGAAAACTGAGTTTCCTTGAGAGCTGCTTGGAAGCCTGATGGTGTGTGAAGTTAGTGAGCCAAATGGAGTTGTTCTCCCACAAGAACCACTCGGCTGATCCTTCTTCAATATGCCCTTCACCAACATGCAGTGTTTCCTTGATTGAATTAGCTCTCACACCAATATTTGCGTCTAGAGCCTTTGCATTGAGGGCTAACTGAAAACGGCTGTGGCGCAGAAGTTGCTTGTGAATGTGGAGTTGGTGGCATGTGAAACCCGCATGTGGAGCATTCGTTTGTGTGGGATGCTCTACCAGGTTCATTCCTAGATAATGCACTCAAACGGCACTAAGCATAGAGTGTGAAAACTGAGTTTCCTTGAGAGCTCTTGGAAGCCTGATGGTGTGTGAAGTTAGTGAGCCAAATGGAGTTGTTCTCCCACAAGAACCACTCGGCTGATCCTTCCTCAATATGCCCTTCACCAACATGCAGTGTTTCCTTGATTGAATTAGCTCTCACACCAATATTTGCGTCTAGAGCCTTTGCATTGAGGGCTATGTGAAAACGGCTGTGGCGCTGAAGTTGCCTGAGAATGTGGAGTTGGTGGCATGTGAAACCCGCATGTGGAGCCTTCGTTTGTGTGGGATGCTTACCAAGCTTCATTTCAGTCCTAGGCACTCAAAGGGCACTAAGCATAGAGTGTGAAAACTGAGTTTCCTTGAGAGCTGCTTGGAAGCCTGATGGTGTGTGAAGTTAGTGAGCCAAATGGAGTTGTTCTCCCACAAGAACCACTCGGCTGATCCTTCTTCAATATGCCCTTCACCAACATGCAGTGTTTCCTTGATTGAATTAGCTCTCACTCCAATATTTGCGTCTAGAGCCTTTGCATTGAGGGCTATGTGAAAACGGCTGTGGCGCTGAAGTTGCCTGTGAATGTGGAGTTGGTGGCATCTGAAACCCGCATGTGGAGCATTCGTTTGTGTGGGATGCTCTACCAGGTTCATTCCTAGATAATGCACTCAAAGGGCACTAAGCATAGTGTGTGAAAACTGAGTTTCCTTGAGAGCTGCTTGGAAGCCTGATGGTGTGTGAAGTTAGTGAGCCAAATGGAGTTGTTCTCCCACAAGAACCACTCGGCTGATCCTTCTTCAATATGCCCTTCACCAACATGCAGTGTTTCCTTGATTTAATTAGCTCTCACACCAATATTTGCGTCTAGAGCCTTTGCATTGAGGGCTAACTGAAAACGGCTGTGGCGCTGAAGTTGCCTGTGAATGTGGAGTTGGTGGCATGTGAAACCCGCATGTGGAGCATTCGTTTGTGTGGGATGCTCACCAAGCTTCATTTCAGTCCTAGGCACTCAAAGGGCACTAAGCATAGAGTGTGAAAACTGAGTTTCCTTGAGAGCTGCTTGGAAGCCTGATGGTGTGTGAAGTTAGTGAGCCACATGGAGTTGTTCTCCCACAAGAACCACTCGGCTGATCCTTCCTCAATATGCCCTTCACCAACAGGCAGTGTTTGCTTGATTGAATTAGCTCTCACTCCGATATTTGCGGCTAGAGCCTTTGCATTGAGGGCTAACTTAAAACGGCTGTGGCGCTGAAGTTGCCTGTGAATGTGGAGTTGGTGGCATGTGAAACCCGCATGTGGAGCCTTCGTTTGTGTGGGATGCTCACCAAGCTTCATTTCAGTCCTAGGCACTCAAAGGGCACTAAGCATAGAGTGTGAAAACTGAGTTTCCTTGAGAGCTGCTTGGAAGCCTGATGGTGTGTGAAGTTAGTGAGCCAAATGGAGTTGTTCTCCCACAAGAACCACTCGGCTGATCCTTCCTCAATATGCCCTTCACCAACATGCAGTGTTTCCTTGATTGAAATAGCTCTCACACCAATATTTGCGTCTAGAGCCTTTGCATTGAGGGCTAACTGAAAACGGCTGTGGCGCTGAAGTTGCCTGTGAATGTAGAGTTGGTGGCATGTGAAACTCGCATGTGGAGCATTCGTTTGTGTGGGATGCTCACCAAGCTTCATTTCAGTAATAGGCACTCAAAGGGCACTAAGCATAGAGTGTGAAAACTGAGTTTCCTTGAGAGCTGCTTGGAAGCCTGATGGTGTGTGAAGTTAGTGAGCCAAATGGAGTTGTTCTCCCACAAGAACCACTCGGCTGATCCTTCTTCAATATGCCCTTCACCAACATGCAGTGTTTCCTTGATTGAATTAGCTCTCACACCAATATTTGCGTCTAGAGCCTTTGCATTGAGGGCTATGTGAAAACGGCTGTGGCGCTGAAGTTGCCTGTGAATGTGGAGTTGGTGGCATGTGAAACCCGCATGTGGAGCATTCGTTTGTGTGGGATGCTCACCAAGCTTCATTTCAGTCCTAGGCACTGAAAGGGCACTAAGCATAGAGTGTGAAAACTGAGTTTCCTTGAGAGCTCTTGGAAGCATGATGGTGTGTGAAGTTAGTGAGCCAAATGGAGTTGTTCTCCCACAAGAACCACTCGGCTGATCCTTCTTCAATATGCCCTTCACCAACATGCAGTGTTTCCTTGATTTAATTAGCTCTCACACCAATATTTGCGTCTAGAGCCTTTGCATTGAGGGCTAACTGAAAACGGCTGTGGCGCTGAAGTTGCCTGTGAATGTAGAGTTGGTGGCATGTGAAACCCGCATGTGGAGCCTTCGTTTCTCTGGGATGCTCACCAAGCTTAATTTCAGTCCTAGGCACTCAAAGGGCACTAAGCATAGAGTGTGAAAACTGAGTTTCCTTGAGAGCTGCTTGGAAGCCTGATGGTGTGTGAAGTTAGTGAGCCAAATGGAGTTGTTCTCCCACAAGAACCACTCGGCTGATCCTTCTTCAATATGCCCTTCACCAACATGCAGTGTTTCCTTGATTGAATTAGCTCTCACACCAATATTTGCGTCTAGAGCCTTTGCATTGAGGGCTATGTGAAAACGGATGTGGCGCAGAAGTTGCTTGTGAATGTGGAGTTGGTGGCATGTGAAACGCACATGTGGAGCATTCGTTTGTGTGGGATGCTCTACCAGGTTCATTCCTAGATAATGCACTCAAATGGCACTAAGCACAGAGTGTGAAAACTGAGTTTCCTTGAGAGCTGCTTGGAAGCCTGATGGTGTGTGAAGTTAGTGAGCCAAATGGAGTTGTTCTCCCACAAGAACCACTCGGCTGATCCTTCTTCAATATGCCCTTCACCAACATGCAGTGTTTCCTTGATTGAATTAGCTCTCACACCAATATTTGCGTCTAGAGCCTTTGCATTGAGGGCTATGTGAAAACGGCTGTGGCGCTGAAGTGCCTGAGAATGTGGAGTTGGTGGCATGTGAAACCCGCATGTGGGGCATTCGCTTGTGTGGGATGCTCACCAAGCTTCATTTCAGTCCTAGGCACTCAAAGGGCACTAAGCATAGAGTGTGAAAACTGAATTTCCTTGAGAGCTGCTTGGAAGCCTGATGGTGTGTGAAGTTAGTGAGCCAAATGGAGTTGTTCTCCCACAAGAACCACTCGGCTGATCCTTCCTCAATATGCCCTTCACCAACATGCAGTGTTACCTTGATTGAATTAGCTCTCACTCCAAATTTGCGTCTAGAGCCTTTGCATTGAGGGCTATGTGAAAACGGCTGTGGCGCTGAAGTTGCCTGTGAATGTGGAGTTGGTGGCATGTGAAACCCGCATGTGGAGCATTCGTTTGTGTGGGATGCTCTACCAGGTTCATTCCTAGATAATGCACTCAAAGGGCACTAAGCATAGTGTGTGAAAACTGAGTTTCCTTGAGAGCTGCTTGGAAGCCTGATGGTGTGTGAAGTTAGTGAGCCAAATGGAGTTGTTCTCCCACAAGAACCACTCGGCTGATCCTTCTTCAATATGCCCTTCACCAACATGCAGTGTTTCCTTGATTTAATTAGCTCTCACACCAATATTTGCGTCTAGAGCCTTTGCATTGAGGGCTAACTGAAAACGGCTGTGGCGCTGAAGTTGCCTGTGAATCTAGAGATGGTTTCATGTGAAACCCGCATGTGGAGCCTTCGTTTGTGTGGGATGCTCACCAAGCTTCATTTCAGTCCTAGGCACTCAAAGGGCACTAAGCATAGAGTGTGAAAACTGAGTTTCCTTGAGAGCTGCTTGGAAGCCTGATGGTGTGTGAAGTTAGTGAGCCACATGGAGTTGTTCTCCCACAAGAACCACTCGGCTGATCCTTCTTCAATATGCCCTTCACCAACATGCAGTGTTTCCTTGATTGAATTAGCTCTCACACCAATATTTGCGTCTAGAGCCTTTGCGTTGAGGGCTATGTGAAAACTGCTGTGGCGCTGTAGTTGTCTGTGAATGTGGAGTTGGTGGCATGTGAAACCCGCATGTGGAGCATTCGTTTGTGTGGGATGCTCACCAAGCTTCATTTCAGTCCTAGGCACTCAAAGGGCACTAAGCATAGAGTGTGAAAACTGAGTTTCCTTGAGAGCTGCTTGGAAGCCTGATGGTGTGTGAAGTTAGTGAGCCAAATGGAGTTGTTCTCCCACAAGAACAAATTAGCTGATCCTTCCTCATTATGCCCTTCACCAACATGCAGTGTTTCCTTGATTGAATTAGCTCTCACACCAATATTTGCGTCTAGAGCCTTTGCATTGAGGGCTATGTGAAAACGGCTGTGGCGCTGAAGTTGCCTGTGAATGTGGAGTTGGTGGCATGTGAAACCCGCATGTGGAGCATTCGTTTGTGTGGGATGCTCTACCAGGTTCATTTCAGTCCTAGCCATACAAAGGGCACTAAGCATAGAGTGTGAAAACTGAGTTTCCTTGAGAGCTGCTTGGAAGCCTGATGGTGTGTGAAGTTAGTGAGCCAAATGGAGTTGTTCTCCCACAAGAACCACTCGGCTGATCCTTCTTCAATATGCCCTTCACCAACATGCAGTGTTTCCTTGATTGAATTAGCTCTCACACCAATATTTGCGTCTAGAGCCTTTGCATTGAGGGCTATGTGAAAACGGCTGTGGCGCTGAAGTTGCCTGTGAATGTGGAGTTGGTGGCATGTGAAACCCGCATGTGGGGCATTCGCTTGTGTGGGATGCTCACCAAGCTTCATTTCAGTCCTAGGCACTCAAAGGGCACTAAGCATAGAGTGTGAAAACTGAGTTTCCTTGAGAGCTGCTTGGAAGCCTGATGGTGTGTGAAGTTAGTGAGCCAAATGGAGTTGTTCTCCCACAAGAACCACTCGGCTGATCCTTCTTCAATATGCCCTTCACCAACATGCAGTGTTACCTTGATTGAATTAGCTCTCACTCCAATATTTGCGTCTAGAGCCTTTGCATTGAGGGCTATGTGAAAACGGCTGTGGCGCTGAAGTTGCCTGTGAATGTGGAGTTGGTGGCATGTGAAACCCGCATGTGGAGCATTCGTTTGTGTGGGATGCTCACCAAGCTTCATTTCAGTCCTAGGCACTCAAAGGGCACTAAGCATAGAGTGTGAAAACTGAGTTTCCTTGAGAGCTGCTTGGAAGCCTGATGGTGTGTGAAGTTAGTGAGCCAAATGGAGTTGTTCTCCCACAAGAACCACTCGGCTGATCCTTCCTCAATATGCCCTTCACCAACATGCAGTGTTTCCTTGATTGAAATAGCTCTCACACCAATATTTGCGTCTGGAGCCTTTGCATTGAGGGCTAACTGAAAACGGCTGTGGCGCTGAAGTTGCCTGTGAATGTAGAGTTGGTGGCATGTGAAACCCGCATGTGGAGCCTTCGTTTGTGTGGGATGCTCACCAAGCTTCATTTCAGTAATAGGCACTCAAAGGGCACTAAGCATAGAGTGTGAAAACTGAGTTTCCTTGAGAGCTGCTTGGAAGCCTGATGGTGTGTGAAGTTAGTGAGCCAAATGGAGTTGTTCTCCCACAAGAACCACTCGGCTGATCCTTCTTCAATATGCCCTTCTCCAACATGCAGTGTTTCCTTGATTGAATTAGCTCTCACACCAATATTTGCGTCTAGAGCCTTTGCATTGAGGGCTATGTGAAAACGGCTGTGGCGCTGAAGTTGCCTGTGAATGTGGAGTTGGTGGCATGTGAAACCCGCATGTGGAGCATTCGTTTGTGTGGGATGCTCACCAAGCTTCATTTCAGTCCTAGGCACTGAAAGGGCACTAAGCATAGAGTGTGAAAACTGAGTTTCCTTGAGAGCTCTTGGAAGCATGATGGTGTGTGAAGTTAGTGAGCCAAATGGAGTTGTTCTCCCACAAGAACCACTCGGCTGATCCTTCTTCAATATGCCCTTCACCAACATGCAGTGTTTCCTTGATTTAATTAGCTCTCACACCAATATTTGCGTCTAGAGCCTTTGCATTGAGGGCTAACTGAAAACGGCTGTGGCGCTGAAGTTGCCTGTGAATGTAGAGTTGGTGGCATGTGAAACCCGCATGTGGAGCCTTCGTTTCTCTGGGATGCTCACCAAGCTTCATTTCAGTCCTAGGCACTCAAAGGGCACTAAGCATAGAGTGTGAAAACTGAGTTTCCTTGAGAGCTGCTTGGAAGCCTGATGGTGTGTGAAGTTAGTGAGCCAAATGGAGTTGTTCTCCCACAAGAACCACTCGGCTGATCCTTCTTCAATATGCCCTTCACCAACATGCAGTGTTTCCTTGATTGAATTAGCTCTCACACCAATATTTGCGTCTAGAGCCTTTGCATTGAGGGCTATGTGAAAACGGCTGTGGCGCTGAAGTTGCCTGTGGATGTGGAGTTGGTGGCATGTGAAACCCGCATGTGGAGCCTTCGTTTGTGTGGGATGCTCTACCAGGTTCATTCCTAGATAATGCACTCAAACGGCACTAAGCATAGAGTGTGAAAACTGAGTTTCCTTGAGAGCTCTTGGAAGCCTGATGGTGTGTGAAGTTAGTGAGCCAAATGGAGTTGTTCTCCCACAAGAACCACTCGGCTGATCCTTCCTCAATATGCCCTTCACCAAAATGCAGTGTTTCCTTGATTGAATTAGCTCTCACACCAATATTTGCGTCTAGAGCCTTTGCATTGAGGGCTATGTGAAAACGGCTGTGGCGCTGAAGTTGCCTGTGAATGTAGAGTTGGTGGCATGTGAAACCCGCATGTGGAGCATTCGCTTGTGTGGGATGCTCACCAAGCTTCATTTCAGTCCTAGGCACTCAAAGGGCACTAAGCATAGAGTGTGAAAACTGAATTTCCTTGAGAGCTGATTGGAAGCCTGATGGTGTGTGAAGTTAGTGAGCCAAATGGAGTTGTTCTCCCACAAGAACCACTCGGCTGATCCTTCCTCAATATGCCCTTCACCAACATGCAGTGTTTCCTTGATTGAATTAGCTCTCACACCAATATTTGCGTCTAGAGCCTTTGCATTGAGGGCTATGTGAAAACGGCTGTGGCGCTGAAGTTGCCTGAGAATGTGGAGTTGGTGGCATGTGAAACCCGCATGTGGAGCCTTCGTTTGTGTGGGATGCTCACCAAGCTTCATTTCAGTCCTAGGCACTCAAAGTTCACTAAGCATAGAGTGTGAAAACTGAGTTTCCTTGAGAGCTGCTTGGAAGCCTGATGGTGTGTGAAGTTAGTGAGCCAAATGGAGTTGTTCTCCCACAAGAACCACTCGGCTGATCCTTCTTCAATATGCCCTTCACCAACATGCAGTGTTACCTTGATTGAATTAGCTCTCACTCCAATATTTGCGTCTAGAGCCTTTGCATTGAGGGCTATGTGAAAACGGCTGTGGCGCTGAAGTTGCCTGTGAATGTGGAGTTGGTGGCATCTGAAACCCGCATGTGGAGCATTCGTTTGTGTGGGATGCTCTACCAGGTTCATTCCTAGATAATGCACTCAAAGGGCACTAAGCATAGTGTGTGAAAACTGAGTTTCCTTGAGAGCTGCTTGGAAGCCTGATGGTGTGTGAAGTTAGTGAGCCAAATGGAGTTGTTCTCCCACAAGAACCACTCGGCTGATCCTTCTTCAATATGCCCTTCACCAACATGCAGTGTTTCCTTGATTTAATTAGCTCTCACACCAATATTTGCGTCTAGAGCCTTTGCATTGAGGGCTAACTGAAAACGGCTGTGGCGCTGAAGTTGCCTGTGAATCTAGAGTTGGTTTCATGTGAAACCCGCATGTGGAGCCTTCGTTTGTGTGGGATGCTCACCAAGCTTCATTTCAGTCCTAGGCACTCAAAGGGCACTAAGCATAGAGTGTGAAAACTGAGTTTCCTTGAGAGCTGCTTGGAAGCCTGATGGTGTGTGAAGTTAGTGAGCCAAATGGAGTTGTTCTCCCACAAGAACCACTCGGCTGATCCTTCTTCAATATGCCCTTCACCAACATGCAGTGTTTCCTTGATTGAATTAGCTCTCACACCAATATTTGCGTCTAGAGCCTTTGCGTTGAGGGCTATGTGAAAACTGCTGTGGCGCTGTAGTTGTCTGTGAATGTGGAGTTGGTGGCATGTGAAACCCGCATGTGGAGCATTCGTTTGTGTGGGATGCTCACCAAGCTTCATTTCAGTCGTAGGCACTCAAAGGGCACTAAGCATAGAGTGTGAAAACTGAGTTTCCTTGAGAGCTGCTTGGAAGCCTGATGGTGTGTGAAGTTAGTTAGCCAAATGGAGTTGTTCTCCCACAAGAACCACTCGGCTGATCCTTCCTCAATATGCCCTTCACCAACATGCAGTGTTTCCTTGATTGAATTAGCTCTCACACCAATATTTGCGTCTAGAGCCTTTGCATTGAGGGCTATGTGAAAACGGCTGTGGCGCTGAAGTTGCCTGAGAATGTGGAGTTGGTGGCATGTGAAACCCGCATGTGGAGCCTTCGTTTGTGTGGGATGCTCACCAAGCTTCATTTCAGTCCTAGGCACTCAAAGGGCACTAAGGATAGAGTGTGAAAACTAAGTTTCCTTGAGAGCTGCTTGGAAGCCTGATGGTGTGTGAAGTTAGTGAGCCAAATGGAGTTGTTCTCCCACAAGAACAAATTAGCTGATCCTTCCTCAATATGCCCTTCACCAACATGCAGTGTTTCCTTGATTGAATTAGCTCTCACACCAATATTTGCATCTAGAGCCTTTGCATTGAGGGCTATGTGAAAACGGCTGTGGCGCTGAAGTTGCCTGTGAATGTGGAGTTGGTGGCATGTGAAACCCGCATGTGGAGCATTCGTTTGTGTGGGATGCTCTACCAGGTTCATTTCAGTCCTAGCCATACAAAGGGCACTAAGCATAGAGTGTGAAAACTGAGTTTCCTTGAGAGTTGCTTGGAAGCCTGATGGTGTGTGAAGTTAGTGAGCCAAATGGAGTTGTTCTCCCACAAGAACCACTCGGCTGATCCTTCTTCAATATGCCCTTCACCAACATGCAGTGTTTCCTTGATTGAATTAGCTCTCACACCAATATTTGCGTCTAGAGCCTTTGCATTGAGGGCTATGTGAAAACGGCTGTGGCGCTGAAGTTGCCTGTGAATGTGGAGTTGGTGGCATGTGAAACCCGCATGTGGGGCATTCGCTTGTGTGGGATGCTCACCAAGCTTCATTTCAGTCCTAGGCACTCAAAGGGCACTAAGCATAGAGTGTGAAAACTGAGTTTCCTTGAGAGCTGCTTGGAAGCCTGATGGTGTGTGAAGTTAGTGAGCCAAATGGAGTTGTTCTCCCACAAGAACCACTCGGCTGATCCTTCTTCAATATGCCCTTCACCAACATGCAGTGTTACCTTGATTGAATTAGCTCTCACTGCAATATTTGCGTCTAGAGCCTTTGCATTGAGGGCTATGTGAAAACGGCTGTGGCGCTGAAGTTGCCTGTGAATGTGGAGTTGGTGGCATCTGAAACCCGCATGTGGAGCATTCGTTTGTGTGGGATGCTCTACCAGGTTCATTCCTAGATAATGCACTCAAAGGGCACTAAGCATAGTGTGTGAAAACTGAGTTTCCTTGAGAGCTGCTTGGAAGCCTGATGGTGTGTGAAGTTAGTGAGCCAAATGGAGTTGTTCTCCCACAAGAACCACTCGGCTGATCCTTCTTCAATAGGCCCTTCACCAACATGCAGTGTTTCCTTGATTTAATTAGCTCTCACACCAATATTTGCGTCTAGAGCCTTTGCATTGAGGGCTAACTGAAAACGGCTGTGGCGCTGAAGTTGCCTGTGAATGTAGAGTTGGTTTCATGTGAAACCCGCATGTGGAGCCTTCGTTTGTGTGGGATGCTCACCAAGCTTCATTTCAGTCCTAGGCACTCAAAGGGCACTAAGCATAGAGTGTGAAAACTGAGTTTCCTTGAGAGCTGCTTGGAAGCCTGATGGTGTGTGAAGTTAGTGAGCCAAATGGAGTTGTTCTCCCACAAGAACCACTCGGCTGATCCTTCTTCAATATGCCCTTCACCAACATGCAGTGTTTCCTTGATTGAATTAGCTCTCACACCAATATTTGCGTCTAGAGCCTTTGCGTTGAGGGCTATGTGAAAACTGCTGTGGCGCTGTAGTTGCCTGTGAATGTGGAGTTGGTGGCATGTGAAACCCGCATGTGGAGCATTCGTTTGTGTGGGATGCTCACCAAGCTTCATTTCAGTCCTAGGCACTCAAAGGGCACTAAGCATAGAGTGTGAAAACTGAGTTTCCTTGAGAGCTGCTTGGAAGCCTGATGGTGTGTGAAGTTAGTGACCCAAATGGAGTTGTTCTCCCACAAGAACCACTCGGCTGATCCTTCCTCAATATGCCCTTCACCAACATGCAGTGTTTCCTTGATTGAATTAGCTCTCACACCAATATTTGCGTCTAGAGCCTTTGCATTGAGGGCTATGTGAAAACGGCTGTGGCGCTGAAGTTGCCTGAGAATGTGGAGTTGGTGGCATGTGAAACCCGCATGTGGAGCCTTCGTTTGTGTGGGATGCTCACCAAGCTTCATTTCAGTCCTAGGCACTCAAAGGGCACTAAGGATAGAGTGTGAAAACTAAGTTTCCTTGAGAGCTGCTTGGAAGCCTGATGGTGTGTGAAGTTAGTGAGCCAAATGGAGTTGTTCTCCCACAAGAACAAATTAGCTGATCCTTCCTCAATATGCCCTTCACCAACATGCAGTGTTTCCTTGATTGAATTAGCTCTCACACCAATATTTGCGTCTAGAGCCTTTGCATTGAGGGCTATGTGAAAACGGCTGTGGCTCTGAAGTTGCCTGTGAATGTGGAGTTGGTGGCATGTGAAACCCGCATGTGGAGCATTCGTTTGTGTGGGATGCTCTACCAGGTTCATTTCAGTCCTAGCCATACAAAGGGCACTAAGCATAGAGTGTGAAAACTGAGTTTCCTTGAGAGCTGCTTGGAAGCATGATGGTGTGTGAAGTTAGTGAGCCAAATGGAGTTGTTCTCCCACAAGAACCACTCGGCTGATCCTTCTTCAATATGCCCTTCACCAACATGCAGTGTTTCCTTGATTGAATTAGCTCTCACACCAATATTTGCGTCTAGAGCCTTTGCATTGAGGGCTATGTGAAAACGGCTGTGGCGCTGAAGTTGCCTGTGAATGTGGAGTTGGTGGCATGTGAAACCCGCATGTGGAGCATTCGCTTGTGTGGGATGCTCACCAAGCTTCATTTCAGTCCTAGGCACTCAAAGGGCACTAAGCATAGAGTGTGAAAACTGAATTTCCTTGAGAGCTGCTTGGAAGCCTGATGGTGTGTGAAGTTAGTGAGCCAAATGGAGTTGTTCTCCCACAAGAACCACTCGGCTGATCCTTCCTCAATATGCCCTTCACCAACATGCAGTGTTTCCTTGATTGAATTAGCTCTCACACCAATATTTGCGTCTAGAGCCTTTGCATTGAGGGCTATGTGAAAACGGCTGTGGCGCTGAAGTTGCCTGAGAATGTGGAGTTGGTGGCATGTGAAACCCGCATGTGGAGCCTTCGTTTGTGTGGGATGCTCACCAAGCTTCATTTCAGTCCTAGGCACTCAAAGGGCACTAAGGATAGAGTGTGAAAACTAAGTTTCCTTGAGAGCTGCTTGGAAGCCTGATGGTGTGTGAAGTTAGTGAGCCAAATGGAGTTGTTCTCCCACAAGAACAAATTAGCTGATCCTTCCTCAATA
>NW_026696898.1:0-40545 GCF_030435755.1 Ochotona princeps | reverse complement strand
TGTTGCCTGTGAATGTGGAGGTTGGTGGCATGTGAAACCCGCATGTGGAGCATTCGTTTGTGTGGGATGCTCTACCAGGTTCATTCCTAGATAATGCACTCAAAGGGCACTAAGCATAGAGTGTGAAAACTGAGTTTCCTTGAGAGCTGCTTGGAAGCCTGATGGTGTGTGAAGTTAGTGAGACAATTGGAGTTGTTCTCCCACAAGAACCACTCGGCTGATCCTTCTTCAATATGCCCTTCACCAACATGCAGTGTTTCCTTGATTGAATTAGCTCTCACACCAATATTTGCGTCTAGAGCCTTTGCATTGAGGGCTATCTGAAAACGGCTGTGGCGCTGAAGTTGCCTGTGAATGTGGAGTTGGTGGCATGTGAAACCCGCATGTGGAGCATTCGTTTGTGTGGGATGTTCTACCAGGTTCATTCCTAGATAATGCACTCAAAGGGCACTAAGCATAGAGTGTGAAAACTGAGTTTCCTTGAGAGCTGCTTGGAAGCCTGATGGTGTGTGAAGTTAGTGAGACAATTGGAGTTTTTCTCCCACAAGAACCACTCGGCTGATCCTTCTTCAATATGCCCTTCACCAACATGCAGTGTTTCCTTGATTGAATTAGCTCTCACACCAATATTTGCGTCTAGAGCCTTTGCATTGAGGGCTATCTGAAAACGGCTGTGGCGCTGAAGTTGCCTGTGAATGTGGAGTTGGTGGCATGTGAAACCCGCATGTGGAGCATTCGTTTGTGTGGGATGCTCTACCAGGTTCATTTCAGTCCTAGGCACTCAAAGGGCACTAAGCATAGAGTGTGAAAACTGAGTTTCCTTGAGAGCTGCTTGGAAGCCTGATGGTGTGTGAAGTTAGTGAGCCAAATGGAGTTGTTCTCCCACAAGAACCACTCGGCTGATCCTTCTTCAATATGCCCTTCACCAACATGCAGTGTTTCCTTGATTGAATTAGCTCTCAAACCAATATTTGCGTCTAGAGCCTTTGCATTGAGGGCTATCTGAAAACGGCTGTGGCGCTGAAGTTGCCTGTGAATGTGGAGTTGGTGGCATGTGAAACCCGCATGTGGAGCATTCGTTTGTGTGGGATGTTCTACCAGGTTCATTCCTAGATAATGCACTCAAAGGGCACTAAGCATAGAGTGCGAAAACTGAGTTTCCTTGAGAGCTGCTTGGAAGCCTGATGTGTGTGAAGTTAGTGAGCCAAATGGAGTTGTTCTCCACAAGAACCACTCGGCTGATCCTTCTTCAATATGCCCTTCACCAACATGCAGTGTTTCCTTGATTGAATTAGCTCTCACACCAATATTTGCGTCTAGAGCCTTTGCATTGAGGGCTATCTGAAAACGGCTGTGGCGCTGAAGTTGCCTGTGAATGTGGAGTTGGTGGCATGTGAAACCCGCATGTGGAGCATTCGTTTGTGTGGGATGTTCTACCAGGTTCATTCCCTAGATAATGCACTCAAAGGGCACTAAGCATAGAGTGTGAAAACTGAGTTTCCTTGAGAGCTGCTTGGAAGCTGATGGTGTGTGAAGTTAGTGAGCCAAATGGAGTTGTTCTCCCACAAGAACCACTCGGCTGATCCTTCTTCAATATGCCCTTCACCAACATGCAGTGTTTCCTTGATTGAATTAGCTCTCACACCAATATTTGCGTCTAGAGCCTTTGCATTGAGGGCTATCTGAAAACTGCTGTGGCGCTGAAGTTGCCTGTGAATGTGGAGTTGGTGGCATGTGAAACCCGCATGTGGAGCATTCGTTTGTGTGGGATGCTGATCAAGCTTCATTTCAGTCCTAGGCACTCAAAGGGCACTAAGCATAGAGTGTGAAAACTGAGTTTCCTTGAGAGCTGCTTGGAAGCCTGATGGTGTGTGAAGTTAGTGAGCCAAATGGAGTTGTTCTCCCACAAGAACCACTCGGCTGATCCTTCTTCAATATGCCCTTCACCAACATGCAGTGTTTCCTTGATTGAATTAGCTCTCACACCAATATTTGCGTCTAGAGCCTTTGCATTGAGGGCTATCTGAAAACGGCTGTGGCGCTGAAGTTGCCTGTGAATGTGGAGTTGGTGGCATGTGAAAACCTCATGTGGAGCATTCGTTTGTGTGGCATGCTCTACCAGGTTCATTCCTAGATAATGCACTCAAAGGGCACTAAGCATAGAGTGTGAAAACTGAGTTTCCTTTAGAGCTGGTTGGAAGCCTGACGGTGTGTGAAGTTAGTGAGCCAAATGGAGTTGTTCTCCCACAAGAACCACTTGGCTGATCCTTCTTCAATATGCCCTTCACCAACATGCAATGTTTCCTTGCTTGAATTAGCTCTCACACCAATATTTGCGTCTAGAGCCTTCGCATTGAGGGCTATCTGAAAACGGCTGTGGCGCTGAAGTTGCCTGTCAATGTGGAGTTGGTGGCATGTGAAACCCGCATGTGGAGCATTCGTTTGTGTGGGATGCTCTACCAGCTTCATTTCAGTCCTAGCCAAACAAGGGGCACTAAGCATAGAGTGTGAAAACTGAGTTTCCTTGAGAGCTGCTTGGAAGCCTGATGGTGTGTGAAGTTAGTGAGCCAAATGGAGTTGTTCTCACACAAGAACCACTCGGCTGATCCTTCTTCAATATGCCCTTCAACAACATGCAGTGTTTCCTTGATTGAATTAGCTCTCACACCAATATTTGCGTCTAGAGCCTTTGCATTGAGGGCTATCTGAAAACGGCTGTGGCGCTGAAGTTGCCTGTGAATGTGGAGTTGGTGGCATGTGAAACCCGCATGTGGAGCATTCATTTGTGTGGGATGCTCTACCAGTTTCATTTCAGTCCTAGGCACTCAAAGGGCACTAAGCATAGAGTGTGAAAACTGAGTTTCCTTGAGAGCTGCTTGGAAACCTGATGGTGTGTGAAGTTAGTGAGCCAAATGGAGTTGTTCTCTCACAAGAACCACTCGGCTGATCCTTCTTCAATATGCCCTTCACCAACATGCAGTGTTTCCTTGATTGAATTAGCTCTCACAACAATATTTGCGTCTAGAGCCTTTGCATTGAGGGCTATCTGAAAACGGCTGTGGCGCTGAAGTTGCCTGTGAATGTGGAGTTGGTGGCATGTGAAACCCGCATGTGGAGCATTCGTTTGTGTGGCATGCTCTACCAGGTTCATTCCTAGATAATGCACTCAAAGGGCACTAAGCATAGAGTGTGAAAACTGAGTTTCCTTGAGAGCTGCTTGGAAGCCTGATGGTGTGTGAAGTTAGTGAGCCAAATGGAGTTGTTCTCCCACAAGAACCACTCGGCTGATCCTTCTTCAATATGCCCTTCACCAACATGCAGTGTTTCCTTGATTGAATTAGCTCTCACACCAATATTTGCGTCTAGAGCCTTTGCATTGAGGGCTATCTGAAAACGGCTGTGGCGCTGAAGTTGCCTGTGAATGTGGAGTTGGTGGCATGTGAAACCCGCATGTGGAGCATTCGTTTGTGTGGCATGCTCTACCAGGTTCATTCCTAGATAATGCACTCAAAGGGCACTAAGCATAGAGTGTGAAAACTGAGTTTCCTTGAGAGCTGCTTGGAAGCCTGATGGTGTGTGAAGTTAGTGAGCCAAATGGAGTTGTTCTCCCACAAGAACCACTTGGCTGATCCTTCTTCAATATGCCCTTCACCAACATGCAGTGTTTCCTTGATTGAATTAGCTCTCACACCAATATTTGCGTCTAGAGCCTTTGCATTGAGGGCTATCTGTAAACGGCTGTGGCGCTGAAGTTGCCTGTGAATGTGGAGTTGGTGGCATGTGAAACCCGCATGTGGAGCATTCGTTTGTGTGGGATGCTCTACCAGGTTCATTATTAGACAATGCACTCAAAGGGCACTAAGCATAAAGTGTGAAAACTGAGTTTCCTTGAGAGCTGCTTGGAAGCCTGATGGTGTGTGAAGTTAGTGAGCCAAATGGAGTTGTTCTCCCACAAGAACCACTCGGCTGATCCTTCTTCAATATGCCCTTCACCAACATGCAGTGTTTCCTTGATTGAATTAGCTCTCACACCAATATTTGCGTCTAGAGCCTTTGCATTGAGGGCTATCTGAAAACGGCTGTGGCGCTGAAGTTGCCTGTGAATGTGGAGTTGGTGGCATGTGAAACCCGCATGTGGAGCATTCGTTTGTGTGGGATGTTCTACCAGGTTCATTCCTAGATAATGCACTCAAAGGGCACTAAGCATAGAGTGTGAAAACTGAGTTTCCTTGAGAGCTGCTTGGAAGGCTGATGGTGTGTGAAGTTAGTGAGCCAAATGGAGTTGTTCTCCCACAAGAACCACTCGGCTGATCCTTCTTCAATATGCCCTTCACCAACATGCAGTGTTTCCTTGATTGAATTAGCTCTCACACCAATATTTGCGTCTAGAGCCTTTGCATTGAGGGCTATCTGAAAACAGCTGTGGCGCTGAAGTTGCCTGTCAATGTGGAGTTGGTGGCATGTGAAACCCGCATGTGGAGCATTCATTTGTGTGGGATGCTCTACCAGGTTCATTTTAGTCCTAGGCACTCAAAGGGCACTAAGCATAGAGTGTGAAAACTGAGTTTCCTTGAGAGCTGCTTGGAAGCCTGATGGTGTGTGATGTTAGTGAGCCTAATGGAGTTGTTCTCCCACAAGAACCAATTGGCTGATCCTTCTTCAATATGCCCTTCACCAACATGCAGTGTTTCCTTGATTGAATTAGCTCTCACACCAATATTTGCGTCTAGAGCCTTTGCATTGAGGGCTATCTGAAAACGGCTGTGGCGCTGAAGTTGCCTGTGAATGTGGAGTTGGTGGCATGTGAAACCCGCATGTGGAGCATTCGTTTGTGTGGGATGCTCACCAAGCTTCATTTCAGTCCTAGGCTCTCAAAGGGCACTAAGCATAGAGTGTGAAAACTGAGTTTCCTTGAGAACTGCTTGGAAGCCTGATGGTGTGTGATGTTAGTGAGCCAAATGGAGTTGTTCTCCCACAAGAACCACTCGGCTGATCCTTCTTCAATATGCCCTTCACCAACATGCAGTGTTTCCTTGATTGAATTGTCACCCACACCAATATTTGCGTCTAGAGCCTTTGCATTGAGGGCTATCTGAAAACGGCTGTGGCGCTGAAGTTGCCTGTCAATGTGGAGTTGGTGGCATGTGAAACCCGCATGTGGAGCATTCGTTTGTGTGGCATGCTCTACCAGGTTCATTCCTAGATAATGCACTCAAAGGGCACTAAGCATAGAGTGTGAAAACTGAGTTTCCTTGAGAGCTGCTTGGAAGCCTGATGGTGTGTGAAGTTAGTGAGCCAAATGGAGTTGTTCTCCCACAAGAACCACTCGGCTGATCCTTCTTCAATATGCCCTTCACCAACATGCAGTGTTTCCTTGATTGAATTAGCTCTCACACCAATATTTGCGTCTAGAGCCTTTGCATTGAGGGCTATCTGAAAACGGCTGTGGCGCTGAAGTTGCCTGTGAATGTGGAGTTGGTGGCATGTGAAACCCGCATGTGGAGCATTCGTTTGTGTGGGATGCTCTACCAGGTTCATTTCAGTCCTAGGCACTCAAAGGGCACTAAGCATAGAGTGTGAAAACTGAGTTTCCTTGAGAGCTGCTTGGAAGCCTGATGGTGTGTGAAGTTAGTGAGCCAAATGGAGTTGTTCTCCCACAAGAACCACTCGGCTGATCCTTCTTCAATATGCCCTTCACCAACATGCAGTGTTTCCTTGATTGAATTAGCTCTCACACCAATATTTGCGTCTAGAGCCTTTGCATTGAGGGCTATCTGAAAACGGCTGTGGCGCTGAAGTTGCCTGTGAATGTGGAGTTGGTGGCATGTGAAACCCGCATGTGGAGCATTCGTTTGTGTGGGATGCTCTACCAGGTTCATTATTAGACAATGCACTCAAAGGGCACTAAGCATAAAGTGTGAAAACTGAGTTTCCTTGAGAGCTGCTTGGAAGCCTGATGGTGTGTGAAGTTAGTGAGCCAAATGGAGTTGTTCTCTCACAAGAACCACTCGGCTGATCCTTCTTCAATATGCCCTTCACCAACATGCAGTGTTTCCTTGATTGAATTAGCTCTCACACCAATATTTGCGTCTAGAGCCTTTGCATTGAGGGCTATCTGAAAACGGCTGTGGCGCTGAAGTTGCCTGTGAATGTGGAGTTGGTGGCATGTGAAACCCGCATGTGGAGCATTCGTTTGTGTGGGATGTTCTACCAGGTTCATTCCTAGATAATGCACTCAAAGGGCACTAAGCATAGAGTGTGAAAACTGAGTTTCCTTGAGAGCTGCTTGGAAGCCTGATGGTGTGTGAAGTTAGTGAGCCAAATGGAGTTGTTCTCCCACAAGAACCACTCGGCTGATCCTTCTTCAATATGCCCTTCACCAACATGCAGTGTTTCCTTGATTGAATTAGCTCTCACACCAATATTTGCGTCTAGAGCCTTTGCATTGAGGGCTATCTGAAAACGGCTGTGGCGCTGAAGTTGCCTGTGAATGTGGAGTTGGTGGCATGTGAAACCCGCATGTGGAGCATTCATTTGTGTGGGATGCTCTGCCAGGTTCATTTTAGTCCTAGGCACTCAAAGGGCACTAAGCATAGAGTGTGAAAACTGAGTTTCCTTGAGAGCTGCTTGGAAGCCTGATGGTGTGTGAAGTTAGTGAGCCAAATGGAGTTGTTCTCCCACAAGAACCACTTGGCTGATCCTTCTTCAATATGCCCTTCACCAACATGCAGTGTTTCCTTGATTGAATTAGCTCTCACACCAATATTTGCGTCTAGAGCCTTTGCATTGAGGGCTATCTGAAAACGGCTGTGGCGCTGAAGTTGCCTGTGAATGTGGAGTTGGTGGCATGTGAAAACCGCATGTGGAGCATTCGTTTGTGTGGCATGCTCTACCAGGTTCATTCCTAGATAATGCACACAAAGGGCACTAAGCATAGAGTGTGAAAACTGAGTTTCCTTGAGAGCTGCTTGGAAGCCTGATGGTGTGTGAAGTTAGTGAGCCAAATGGAGTTGTTCTCCCACAAGTACCACTCGGCTGATCCTTCTTCAATATGCCCTTCACCAACATGCAGTGTTTCCTTGATTGAATTAGCTCTCACACCAATATTTGCGTCTAGAGCCTTTGCATTGAGGGCTATCTGAAAACGGCTGTGGCGCTGAAGTTGCCTGTCAATGTGGAGTTGGTGGCATGTGAAACCCGCATGTGGAGCATTCGTTTGTGTGGGATGCTCTACCAGGTTCATTCCTAGATAATGCACTCAAACGGCACTAAGCATAGAGTGTGAAAACTGAGTTTCCTTGAGAGCTGCTTGGAAGCCTGATGGTGTGTGATGTTAGTGAGCCTAATGGAGTTGTTCTTCCACAAGAACCACTCGGCTGATCCTTCTTCAATATGCCCTTCACCAACATGCAGTGTTTCCTTGATTGAATTAGCACTCACACCAATATTTGCGTCTAGAGCCTTTGCATTGAGGGCTATCTGAAAACGGCTGTGGCGCTGAAGTTGTCTGTGAATGTGGAGTTGGTGGCATGTGAAACCCGCATGTGGAGCATTCGTTTGTGTGGGATGCTCACCAAGCTTCATTTCAGTCCTAGGCTCTCAAAGGGCACTAAGCATAGAGTGTGAAAACTGAGTTTCCTTGAGAACTGCTTGGAAGCCTGATGGTGTGTGATGTTAGTGAGCCAAATATAGTTGTTCTCCCACAAGAACCACTTGGCTGATCCTTCTTCAATATGCCCTTCACCAACATGCAGTGTTTCCTTGATTGAATTAGCTCTCACACCAATATTTGCGTCTTGAGCCTTTGCATTGAGGGCTATCTGAAAACGGCTGTGGCGCTGAAGTTGCCTGTGAATGTGGAGTTGGTGGCATGTGAAACCCGCATGTGGAGCATTCGTTTGTGTGGCATGCTCTACCAGGTTCATTCCTAGATAATGCACTCAAAGGGCACTAAGCATAGAGTGTGAAAACTGAGTTTCCTTGAGAGCTGCTTGGAAGCCTGATGGTGTGTGAAGTTAGTGAGCCAAATGGAGTTGTTCTCCCACAAGAACCACTCGGCTGATCCTTCTTCAATATGCCCTTCAACAACATGCAGTGTTTCCTTGATTGAATTAGCTCTCACACCAATATTTGCGTCTAGAGCCTTTGCATTGAGGGCTATCTGAAAACGGCTGTGACGCTGAAGTTGCCTGTGAATGTGGAGTTGGTGGCATGTGAAACCCGCATGTGGAGCATTCGTTTGTGTGGGATGCTCTACCAGGTTCATTCCTAGATAATGCACTCAAACGGCACTAAGCATAGAGTGTGAAAACCGAGTTTCCTTGAGAGCTGGTTGGAAGCCTGATGGTGTGTGAAGTTAGTGAGCCAAATGGAGTTGTTCTCCCACAAGAACCACTCGGCTGATCCTTCTTCAATATGCCCTTCACCAACATGCAGTGTTTCCTTGATTGAATTAGCTCTCACACCAATATTTGCGTCTAGAGCCTTTGCATTGAGGGCTATCTGAAAACGGCTGTGGCGCTGAAGTTGCCTGTGAATGTGGAGTTGGTGGCATGTGAAACCCGCATGTGGAGCATTCGTTTGTGTGGCATGCTCTACCAGGTTCATTCCTAGATAATGCACTCAAAGGGCACTAAGCATAGAGTGTGAAAACTGAGTTTCCTTGAGAGCTGCTTGGAAGCCTGATGGTGTGTGAAGTTAGTGAGCCAAATGGAGTTGTTCTCCCACAAGAACCACTTGGCTGATCCTTCTTCAATATGCCCTTCACCAACATGCAGTGTTTCCTTGATTGAATTAGCTCTCACACCAATATTTGCGTCTAGAGCCTTCGCATTGAGGGCTATCTGTAAACGGCTGTGGCGCTGAAGTTGCCTGTGAATGTGGAGTTGGTGGCATGTGAAACCCGCATGTGGAGCATTCGTTTGTGTGGGATGCTCTACCAGGTTCATTATTAGACAATGCACTCAAAGGGCACTAAGCATAAAGTGTGAAAACTGAGTTTCCTTGAGAGCTGCTTGGAAGCATGATGGTGTGTGAAGTTAGTGAGCCAAATGGAGTTGTTCTCCCACAAGAACCACTCGGCTGATCCTTCTTCAATATGCCCTTCACCAACATGCAGTGTTTCCTTGATTGAATTAGCTCTCACACCAATATTTGCGTCTAGAGCCTTTGCATTGAGGGCTATCTGAAAACGGCTGTGGCGCTGAAGTTGCCTGTGAATGTGGAGTTGGTGGCATGTGAAACCCGCATGTGGAGCATTCGTTTGTGTGGGATGTTCTACCAGGTTCATTCCTAGATAATGCACTCAAAGGGCACTAAGCATAGAGTGCGAAAACTGAGTTTCCTTGAGAGCTGCTTGGAAGCCTGATGGTGTGTGAAGTTAGTGAGCCAAATGGAGTTGTTCTCCCACAAGAACCACTCGGCTGATCCTTCTTCAATATGCCCTTCACCAACATGCAGTGTTTCCTTGATTGAATTAGCTCTCACACCAATATTTGCGTCTAGAGCCTTTGCATTGAGGGCTATCTGAAAACGGCTGTGGCGCTGAAGTTGCCTGTGAATGTGGAGTTGGTGGCATGTGAAACCCGCATGTGGAGCATTCGTTTGTGTGGGATGTTCTACCAGGTTCATTCCTAGATAATGCACTCAAAGGGCACTAAGCATAGAGTGTGAAAACTGAGTTTCCTTGAGAGCTGCTTGGAAGCCTGATGGTGTGTGAAGTTAGTGAGCCAAATGGAGTTGTTCTCCCACAAGAACCACTCGGCTGATCCTTCTTCAATATGCCCTTCACCAACATGCAGTGTTTCCTTGATTGAATTAGCTCTCACACCAATATTTGCGTCTAGAGCCTTTGCATTGAGGGCTATCTGAAAACTGCTGTGGCGCTGAAGTTGCCTGTGAATGTGGAGTTGGTGGCATGTGAAACCCGCATGTGGAGCATTCGTTTGTGTGGGATGCTGATCAAGCTTCATTTCAGTCCTAGGCACTCAAAGGGCACTAAGCATAGAGTGTGAAAACTGAGTTTCCTTGAGAGCTGCTTGGAAGCCTGATGGTGTGTGAAGTTAGTGAGCCAAATGGAGTTGTTCTCCCACAAGAACCACTCGGCTGATCCTTCTTCAATATGCCCTTCACCAACATGCAGTGTTTCCTTGATTGAATTAGCTCTCACACCAATATTTGCGTCTAGAGCCTTTGCATTGAGGGCTATCTGAAAACGGCTGTGGCGCTGAAGTTGCCTGTGAATGTGGAGTTGGTGGCATGTGAAAACCGCATGTGGAGCATTCGTTTGTGTGGCATGCTCTACCAGGTTCATTCCTAGATAATGCACTCAAAGGGCACTAAGCATAGAGTGTGAAAACTGAGTTTCCTTTAGAGCTGGTTGGAAGCCTGACGGTGTGTGAAGTTAGTGAGCCAAATGGAGTTGTTCTCCCACAAGAACCACTTGGCTGATCCTTCTTCAATATGCCCTTCACCAACATGCAATGTTTCCTTGCTTGAATTAGCTCTCACACCAATATTTGCGTCTAGAGCCTTCGCATTGAGGGCTATCTGAAAACGGCTGTGGCGCTGAAGTTGCCTGTCAATGTGGAGTTGGTGGCATGTGAAACCCGCATGTGGAGCATTCGTTTGTGTGGGATGCTCTACCAGCTTCATTTCAGTCCTAGCCAAACAAGGGGCACTAAGCATAGAGTGTGAAAACTGAGTTTCCTTGAGAGCTGCTTGGAAGCCTGATGGTGTGTGAAGTTAGTGAGCCAAATGGAGTTGTTCTCACACAAGAACCACTCGGCTGATCCTTCTTCAATATGCCCTTCAACAACATGCAGTGTTTCCTTGATTGAATTAGCTCTCACACCAATATTTGCGTCTAGAGCCTTTGCATTGAGGGCTATCTGAAAACGGCTGTGGCGCTGAAGTTGCCTGTGAATGTGGAGTTGGTGGCATGTGAAACCCGCATGTGGAGCATTCATTTGTGTGGGATGCTCTACCAGTTTCATTTCAGTCCTAGGCACTCAAAGGGCACTAAGCATAGAGTGTGAAAACTGAGTTTCCTTGAGAGCTGCTTGGAAACCTGATGGTGTGTGAAGTTAGTGAGCCAAATGGAGTTGTTCTCTCACAAGAACCACTCGGCTGATCCTTCTTCAATATGCCCTTCACCAACATGCAGTGTTTCCTTGATTGAATTAGCTCTCACAACAATATTTGCGTCTAGAGCCTTTGCATTGAGGGCTATCTGAAAACGGCTGTGGCGCTGAAGTTGCCTGTGAATGTGGAGTTGGTGGCATGTGAAACCCGCATGTGGAGCATTCGTTTGTGTGGCATGCTCTACCAGGTTCATTCCTAGATAATGCACTCAAAGGGCACTAAGCATAGAGTGTGAAAACTGAGTTTCCTTGAGAGCTGCTTGGAAGCCTGATGGTGTGTGAAGTTAGTGAGCCAAATGGAGTTGTTCTCCCACAAGAACCACTCGGCTGATCCTTCTTCAATATGCCCTTCACCAACATGCAGTGTTTCCTTGATTGAATTAGCTCTCACACCAATATTTGCGTCTAGAGCCTTTGCATTGAGGGCTATCTGAAAACGGCTGTGGCGCTGAAGTTGCCTGTGAATGTGGAGTTGGTGGCATGTGAAACCCGCATGTGGAGCATTCGTTTGTGTGGCATGCTCTACCAGGTTCATTCCTAGATAATGCACTCAAAGGGCACTAAGCATAGAGTGTGAAAACTGAGTTTCCTTGAGAGCTGCTTGGAAGCCTGATGGTGTGTGAAGTTAGTGAGCCAAATGGAGTTGTTCTCCCACAAGAACCACTTGGCTGATCCTTCTTCAATATGCCCTTCACCAACATGCAGTGTTTCCTTGATTGAATTAGCTCTCACACCAATATTTGCGTCTAGAGCCTTTGCATTGAGGGCTATCTGTAAACGGCTGTGGCGCTGAAGTTGCCTGTGAATGTGGAGTTGGTGGCATGTGAAACCCGCATGTGGAGCATTCGTTTGTGTGGGATGCTCTACCAGGTTCATTATTAGACAATGCACTCAAAGGGCACTAAGCATAAAGTGTGAAAACTGAGTTTCCTTGAGAGCTGCTTGGAAGCCTGATGGTGTGTGAAGTTAGTGAGCCAAATGGAGTTGTTCTCCCACAAGAACCACTCGGCTGATCCTTCTTCAATATGCCCTTCACCAACATGCAGTGTTTCCTTGATTGAATTAGCTCTCACACCAATATTTGCGTCTAGAGCCTTTGCATTGAGGGCTATCTGAAAACGGCTGTGGCGCTGAAGTTGCCTGTGAATGTGGAGTTGGTGGCATGTGAAACCCGCATGTGGAGCATTCGTTTGTGTGGGATGTTCTACCAGGTTCATTCCTAGATAATGCACTCAAAGGGCACTAAGCATAGAGTGTGAAAACTGAGTTTCCTTGAGAGCTGCTTGGAAGGCTGATGGTGTGTGAAGTTAGTGAGCCAAATGGAGTTGTTCTCCCACAAGAACCACTCGGCTGATCCTTCTTCAATATGCCCTTCACCAACATGCAGTGTTTCCTTGATTGAATTAGCTCTCACACCAATATTTGCGTCTAGAGCCTTTGCATTGAGGGCTATCTGAAAACAGCTGTGGCGCTGAAGTTGCCTGTCAATGTGGAGTTGGTGGCATGTGAAACCCGCATGTGGAGCATTCATTTGTGTGGGATGCTCTACCAGGTTCATTTTAGTCCTAGGCACTCAAAGGGCACTAAGCATAGAGTGTGAAAACTGAGTTTCCTTGAGAGCTGCTTGGAAGCCTGATGGTGTGTGATGTTAGTGAGCCTAATGGAGTTGTTCTCCCACAAGAACCAATTGGCTGATCCTTCTTCAATATGCCCTTCACCAACATGCAGTGTTTCCTTGATTGAATTAGCTCTCACACCAATATTTGCGTCTAGAGCCTTTGCATTGAGGGCTATCTGAAAACGGCTGTGGCGCTGAAGTTGCCTGTGAATGTGGAGTTGGTGGCATGTGAAACCCGCATGTGGAGCATTCGTTTGTGTGGGATGCTCACCAAGCTTCATTTCAGTCCTAGGCTCTCAAAGGGCACTAAGCATAGAGTGTGAAAACTGAGTTTCCTTGAGAACTGCTTGGAAGCCTGATGGTGTGTGATGTTAGTGAGCCAAATGGAGTTGTTCTCCCACAAGAACCACTCGGCTGATCCTTCTTCAATATGCCCTTCACCAACATGCAGTGTTTCCTTGATTGAATTGTCACCCACACCAATATTTGCGTCTAGAGCCTTTGCATTGAGGGCTATCTGAAAACGGCTGTGGCGCTGAAGTTGCCTGTCAATGTGGAGTTGGTGGCATGTGAAACCCGCATGTGGAGCATTCGTTTGTGTGGCATGCTCTACCAGGTTCATTCCTAGATAATGCACTCAAAGGGCACTAAGCATAGAGTGTGAAAACTGAGTTTCCTTGAGAGCTGCTTGGAAGCCTGATGGTGTGTGAAGTTAGTGAGCCAAATGGAGTTGTTCTCCCACAAGAACCACTCGGCTGATCCTTCTTCAATATGCCCTTCACCAACATGCAGTGTTTCCTTGATTGAATTAGCTCTCACACCAATATTTGCGTCTAGAGCCTTTGCATTGAGGGCTATCTGAAAACGGCTGTGGCGCTGAAGTTGCCTGTGAATGTGGAGTTGGTGGCATGTGAAACCCGCATGTGGAGCATTCGTTTGTGTGGGATGCTCTACCAGGTTCATTTCAGTCCTAGGCACTCAAAGGGCACTAAGCATAGAGTGTGAAAACTGAGTTTCCTTGAGAGCTGCTTGGAAGCCTGATGGTGTGTGAAGTTAGTGAGCCAAATGGAGTTGTTCTCCCACAAGAACCACTCGGCTGATCCTTCTTCAATATGCCCTTCACCAACATGCAGTGTTTCCTTGATTGAATTAGCTCTCACACCAATATTTGCGTCTAGAGCCTTTGCATTGAGGGCTATCTGAAAACGGCTGTGGCGCTGAAGTTGCCTGTGAATGTGGAGTTGGTGGCATGTGAAACCCGCATGTGGAGCATTCGTTTGTGTGGGATGCTCTACCAGGTTCATTATTAGACAATGCACTCAAAGGGCACTAAGCATAAAGTGTGAAAACTGAGTTTCCTTGAGAGCTGCTTGGAAGCCTGATGGTGTGTGAAGTTAGTGAGCCAAATGGAGTTGTTCTCTCACAAGAACCACTCGGCTGATCCTTCTTCAATATGCCCTTCACCAACATGCAGTGTTTCCTTGATTGAATTAGCTCTCACACCAATATTTGCGTCTAGAGCCTTTGCATTGAGGGCTATCTGAAAACGGCTGTGGCGCTGAAGTTGCCTGTGAATGTGGAGTTGGTGGCATGTGAAACCCGCATGTGGAGCATTCGTTTGTGTGGGATGTTCTACCAGGTTCATTCCTAGATAATGCACTCAAAGGGCACTAAGCATAGAGTGTGAAAACTGAGTTTCCTTGAGAGCTGCTTGGAAGCCTGATGGTGTGTGAAGTTAGTGAGCCAAATGGAGTTGTTCTCCCACAAGAACCACTCGGCTGATCCTTCTTCAATATGCCCTTCACCAACATGCAGTGTTTCCTTGATTGAATTAGCTCTCACACCAATATTTGCGTCTAGAGCCTTTGCATTGAGGGCTATCTGAAAACGGCTGTGGCGCTGAAGTTGCCTGTGAATGTGGAGTTGGTGGCATGTGAAACCCGCATGTGGAGCATTCATTTGTGTGGGATGCTCTGCCAGGTTCATTTTAGTCCTAGGCACTCAAAGGGCACTAAGCATAGAGTGTGAAAACTGAGTTTCCTTGAGAGCTGCTTGGAAGCCTGATGGTGTGTGAAGTTAGTGAGCCAAATGGAGTTGTTCTCCCACAAGAACCACTTGGCTGATCCTTCTTCAATATGCCCTTCACCAACATGCAGTGTTTCCTTGATTGAATTAGCTCTCACACCAATATTTGCGTCTAGAGCCTTTGCATTGAGGGCTATCTGAAAACGGCTGTGGCGCTGAAGTTGCCTGTGAATGTGGAGTTGGTGGCATGTGAAAACCGCATGTGGAGCATTCGTTTGTGTGGCATGCTCTACCAGGTTCATTCCTAGATAATGCACACAAAGGGCACTAAGCATAGAGTGTGAAAACTGAGTTTCCTTGAGAGCTGCTTGGAAGCCTGATGGTGTGTGAAGTTAGTGAGCCAAATGGAGTTGTTCTCCCACAAGTACCACTCGGCTGATCCTTCTTCAATATGCCCTTCACCAACATGCAGTGTTTCCTTGATTGAATTAGCTCTCACACCAATATTTGCGTCTAGAGCCTTTGCATTGAGGGCTATCTGAAAACGGCTGTGGCGCTGAAGTTGCCTGTCAATGTGGAGTTGGTGGCATGTGAAACCCGCATGTGGAGCATTCGTTTGTGTGGGATGCTCTACCAGGTTCATTCCTAGATAATGCACTCAAACGGCACTAAGCATAGAGTGTGAAAACTGAGTTTCCTTGAGAGCTGCTTGGAAGCCTGATGGTGTGTGATGTTAGTGAGCCTAATGGAGTTGTTCTTCCACAAGAACCACTCGGCTGATCCTTCTTCAATATGCCCTTCACCAACATGCAGTGTTTCCTTGATTGAATTAGCACTCACACCAATATTTGCGTCTAGAGCCTTTGCATTGAGGGCTATCTGAAAACGGCTGTGGCGCTGAAGTTGTCTGTGAATGTGGAGTTGGTGGCATGTGAAACCCGCATGTGGAGCATTCGTTTGTGTGGGATGCTCACCAAGCTTCATTTCAGTCCTAGGCTCTCAAAGGGCACTAAGCATAGAGTGTGAAAACTGAGTTTCCTTGAGAACTGCTTGGAAGCCTGATGGTGTGTGATGTTAGTGAGCCAAATATAGTTGTTCTCCCACAAGAACCACTTGGCTGATCCTTCTTCAATATGCCCTTCACCAACATGCAGTGTTTCCTTGATTGAATTAGCTCTCACACCAATATTTGCGTCTTGAGCCTTTGCATTGAGGGCTATCTGAAAACGGCTGTGGCGCTGAAGTTGCCTGTGAATGTGGAGTTGGTGGCATGTGAAACCCGCATGTGGAGCATTCGTTTGTGTGGCATGCTCTACCAGGTTCATTCCTAGATAATGCACTCAAAGGGCACTAAGCATAGAGTGTGAAAACTGAGTTTCCTTGAGAGCTGCTTGGAAGCCTGATGGTGTGTGAAGTTAGTGAGCCAAATGGAGTTGTTCTCCCACAAGAACCACTCGGCTGATCCTTCTTCAATATGCCCTTCACAACATGCAGTGTTTCCTTGATTGAATTAGCTCTCACACCAATATTTGCGTCTAGAGCCTTTGCATTGAGGGCTATCTGAAAACGGCTGTGACGCTGAAGTTGCCTGTGAATGTGGAGTTGGTGGCATGTGAAACCCGCATGTGGAGCATTCGTTTGTGTGGGATGCTCTACCAGGTTCATTCCTAGATAATGCACTCAAACGGCACTAAGCATAGAGTGTGAAAACCGAGTTTCCTTGAGAGCTGGTTGGAAGCCTGATGGTGTGTGAAGTTAGTGAGCCAAATGGAGTTGTTCTCCCACAAGAACCACTCGGCTGATCCTTCTTCAATATGCCCTTCACCAACATGCAGTGTTTCCTTGATTGAATTAGCTCTCACACCAATATTTGCGTCTAGAGCCTTTGCATTGAGGGCTATCTGAAAACGGCTGTGGCGCTGAAGTTGCCTGTGAATGTGGAGTTGGTGGCATGTGAAACCCGCATGTGGAGCATTCGTTTGTGTGGCATGCTCTACCAGGTTCATTCCTAGATAATGCACTCAAAGGGCACTAAGCATAGAGTGTGAAAACTGAGTTTCCTTGAGAGCTGCTTGGAAGCCTGATGGTGTGTGAAGTTAGTGAGCCAAATGGAGTTGTTCTCCCACAAGAACCACTTGGCTGATCCTTCTTCAATATGCCCTTCACCAACATGCAGTGTTTCCTTGATTGAATTAGCTCTCACACCAATATTTGCGTCTAGAGCCTTCGCATTGAGGGCTATCTGTAAACGGCTGTGGCGCTGAAGTTGCCTGTGAATGTGGAGTTGGTGGCATGTGAAACCCGCATGTGGAGCATTCGTTTGTGTGGGATGCTCTACCAGGTTCATTATTAGACAATGCACTCAAAGGGCACTAAGCATAAAGTGTGAAAACTGAGTTTCCTTGAGAGCTGCTTGGAAGCATGATGGTGTGTGAAGTTAGTGAGCCAAATGGAGTTGTTCTCCCACAAGAACCACTCGGCTGATCCTTCTTCAATATGCCCTTCACCAACATGCAGTGTTTCCTTGATTGAATTAGCTCTCACACCAATATTTGCGTCTAGAGCCTTTGCATTGAGGGCTATCTGAAAACGGCTGTGGCGCTGAAGTTGCCTGTGAATGTGGAGTTGGTGGCATGTGAAACCCGCATGTGGAGCATTCGTTTGTGTGGGATGTTCTACCAGGTTCATTCCTAGATAATGCACTCAAAGGGCACTAAGCATAGAGTGTGAAAACTGAGTTTCCTTGAGAGCTGCTTTCAAGCCTGATGGTGTGTGAAGTTAGTGAGCCAAATGGAGTTGTTCTCCCACAAGAACCACTCGGCTGATCCTTCTTCAATATGCCCTTCACCAACATGCAGTGTTTCCTTGATTGAATTAGCTCTCACACCAATATTTGCGTCTAGAGCCTTTGCATTGAGGGCTATCTGAAAACGGCTGTGGCGCTGAAGTTGCCTGTCAATGTGGAGTTGGTGGCATGTGAAACCCGCATGTGGAGCATTCATTTGTGTGGGATGCTCTACCAGGTTCATTTTAGTCCTAGGCACTCAAAGGGCACTAAGCATAGAGTGTGAAAACTGAGTTTCCTTGAGAGCTGCTTGGAAGCCTGATGGTGTGTGAAGTTAGTGAGCCAAATGGAGTTGTTCTCCCACAAGAACCACTCGGCTGATCCTTCTTCAATATGCCCTTCACCAACATGCAGTGTTTCCTTGATTGAATTAGCTCTCACACCAATATTTGCGTCTAGAGCCTTTGCATTGAGGGCTATCTGAAAACGGCTGTGGCGCTGAAGTTGCCTGTGAATGTGGAGTTGGTGGCATGTGAAAACCGCATGTGGAGCATTCGTTTGTGTGGCATGCTCTACCAGGTTCATTCCTAGATAATGCACACAAAGGGCACTAAGCATAGAGTGTGAAAACTGAGTTTCCTTGAGAGCTGTTTGGAAGCCTGATGGTGTGTGAAGTTAGTGAGCCAAATGGAGTTGTTCTCCCACAAGAACCACTCGGCTGATCCTTCTTCAATATGCCCTTCACCAACATGCAGTGTTTCCTTGATTGAATTGTCACCCACACCAATATTTGCGTCTAGAGCCTTTGCATTGAGGGCTATCTGAAAACGGCTGTGGCGCTGAAGTTGCCTGTGAATGTGGAGTTGGTGGCATGTGAAACCCGCATGTGGAGCATTCGTTTGTGTGGCATGCTCTACCAGGTTCATTCCTAGATAATGCACTCAAAGGGCACTAAGCATAGAGTGTGAAAACTGAGTTTCCTTGAGAGCTGCTTGGAAGCCTGATGGTGTGTGAAGTTAGTGAGCCAAATGGAGTTGTTCTCCCACAAGAACCACTTGGCTGATCCTTCTTCAATATGCCCTTCACCAACATGCAGTGTTTCCTTGATTGAATTAGCTCTCACACCAATATTTGCGTCTAGAGCCTTCGCATTGAGGGCTATCTGTAAACGGCTGTGGCGCTGAAGTTGCCTGTCAATGTGGAGTTGGTGGCATGTGAAACCCGCATGTGGAGCATTCGTTTGTGTGGGATGCTCTACCAGGTTCATTATTAGACAATGCACTCAAAGGGCACTAAGCATAAAGTGTGAAAACTGAGTTTCCTTGAGAGCTGCTTGGAAGCCTGATGGTGTGTGAAGTTAGTGAGCCAAATGGAGTTGTTCTCCCACAAGAACCACTCGGCTGATCCTTCTTCAATATGCCCTTCACCAACATGCAGTGTTTCCTTGATTGAATTAGCTCTCACACCAATATTTGCGTCTAGAGCCTTTGCATTGAGGGCTATCTGAAAACGGCTGTGGCGCTGAAGTTGCCTGTGAATGTGGAGTTGGTGGCATGTGAAACCCGCATGTGGAGCATTCGTTTGTGTGGGATGCTCTACCAGGTTCATTTCAGTCCTAGGCACTCAAAGGGCACTAAGCATAGAGTGTGAAAACTGAGTTTCCTTGAGAGCTGCTTGGAAGCCTGATGGTGTGTGAAGTTAGTGAGCCAAATGGAGTTGTTCTCCCACAAGAACCACACGGCTGATCCTTCTTCAATATGCCCTTCACCAACATGCAGTGTTTCCTTGATTGAATTAGCTCTCACACCAATATTTGCGTCTAGAGCCTTTGCATTGAGGGCTATCTGAAAACGGCTGTGGCGCTGAAGTTGCCTGTGAATGTGGAGTTGGTGGCATGTGAAACCCGCATGTGGAGCATTCGTTTGTGTGGGATGCTCTACCAGGTTCATTCCTAGATAATGCACTCAAAGGGCACTAAGCATAGAGTGTGAAAACTGAGTTTCCTTGAGAGCTGCTTGGAAGCCTGATGGTGTGTGAAGTTAGTGAGCCAAATGGAGTTGTTCTCCCACAAGAACCACTCGGCTGATCCTTCTTCAATATGCCCTTCACCAACATGCAGTGTTTCCTTGATTGAATTAGCTCTCACACCAATATTTGCGTCTAGAGCCTTTGCATTGAGGGCTATCTGAAAACGGCTGCGGCGCTGAAGTTGCCTGTCAATGTGGAGTTGGTGGCATGTGAAACCCGCATGTGGAGCATTCGTTTGTGTGGGATGCTCTACCAGGTTCATTCCTAGATAATGCACTCAAACGGCACTAAGCATAGAGTGTGAAAACTGAGTTTCCTTGAGAGCTGCTTGGAAGCCTGATGGTGTGTGATGTTAGTGAGCCTAATGGAGTTGTTCTCCCACAAGAACCACTCGGCTGATCCTTCTTCAATATGCCCTTCACCAACATGCAGTGTTTCCTTGATTGAATTGTCCCCCACACCAATATTTGCGTCTAGAGCCTTTGCATTGAGGGCTATCTGAAAACGGCTGCGACTCTGAAGTTGCCTGTCAATGTGGAGTTGGTGGCATGTGAAACCCGCATGTGGAGCATTCGTTTGTGTGGGATGCTCTACCAGGTTCATTCCTAGATAATGCACTCAAAGGGCACTAAGCATAGAGTGTGAAAACTGAGTTTCCTTGAGAACTGCTTGGAAGCCTGATGGTGTGTGATGTTAGTGAGCCAAATGGAGTTGTTCTCCCACAAGAACCACTCGGCTGATCCTTCTTCAATATGCCCTTCACCAACATGCAGTGTTTCCTTGATTGAATTAGCTCTCACACCAATATTTGCGTCTAGAGCCTTTGCATTGAGGGCTATCTGAAAACACCTGTGGCGTTGAAGTTGCCTGTGAATGTGGAGTTGGTGGCATGTGAAACCCGCATGTGGAGCATTCGTTTGTGTGGGATGCTCTACCAGGTTCATTCCTAGATAATGCACTCAAAGGGCACTAAGCATAGAGTGTGAAAACTGAGTTTCCTTGAGAGCTGCTTGGAAGCCTGATGGTGTGTGAAGTTAGTGAGCCAAATGGAGTTGTTCTCCCACAAGAACCACTCGGCTGATCCTTCTTCAATATGCCCTTCACCAACATGCAGTGTTTCCTTGATTGAATTAGCTCTCACACCAATATTTGCGTCTAGAGCCTTTGCATTGAGGGCTATCTGAAAACGGCTGTGGCGCTGAAGTTGCCTGTGAATGTGGAGTTGGTGGCATGTGAAAACCGCATGTGGAGCATTCGTTTGTGTGGGATGTTCTACCAGGTTCATTCCTAGATAATGCACTCAAAGGGCACTAAGCATAGAGTGTGAAAACTGAGTTTCCTTGAGAGCTGCTTGGAAGCCTGATGGTGTGTGAAGTTAGTGAGCCAAATGGAGTTGTTCTCCCACAAGAACCACTCGGCTGATCCTTCTTCAATATGCCCTTCACCAACATGCAGTGTTTCCTTGATTGAATTAGCTCTCACACCAATATTTGCGTCTAGAGCCTTTGCATTGAGGGCTATCTGAAAACGGCTGTGGCGCTGAAGTTGCCTGTGAATGTGGAGTTGGTGGCATGTGAAACCCGCATGTGGAGCATTCGTTTGTGTGGGATGTTCTACCAGGTTCATTCCTAGATAATGCACTCAAAGGGCACTAAGCATAGAGTGTGAAAACTGAGTTTCCTTGAGAGCTGCTTTCAAGCCTGATGGTGTGTGAAGTTAGTGAGCCAAATGGAGTTGTTCTCCCACAAGAACCACTCGGCTGATCCTTCTTCAATATGCCCTTCACCAACATGCAGTGTTTCCTTGATTGAATTAGCTCTCACACCAATATTTGCGTCTAGAGCCTTTGCATTGAGGGCTATCTGAAAACGGCTGTGGCGCTGAAGTTGCCTGTCAATGTGGAGTTGGTGGCATGTGAAACCCGCATGTGGAGCATTCATTTGTGTGGGATGCTCTACCAGGTTCATTTTAGTCCTAGGCACTCAAAGGGCACTAAGCATAGAGTGTGAAAACTGAGTTTCCTTGAGAGCTGCTTGGAAGCCTGATGGTGTGTGAAGTTAGTGAGCCAAATGGAGTTGTTCTCCCACAAGAACCACTCGGCTGATCCTTCTTCAATATGCCCTTCACCAACATGCAGTGTTTCCTTGATTGAATTAGCTCTCACACCAATATTTGCGTCTAGAGCCTTTGCATTGAGGGCTATCTGAAAACGGCTGTGGCGCTGAAGTTGCCTGTGAATGTGGAGTTGGTGGCATGTGAAAACCGCATGTGGAGCATTCGTTTGTGTGGCATGCTCTACCAGGTTCATTCCTAGATAATGCACACAAAGGGCACTAAGCATAGAGTGTGAAAACTGAGTTTCCTTGAGAGCTGTTTGGAAGCCTGATGGTGTGTGAAGTTAGTGAGCCAAATGGAGTTGTTCTCCCACAAGAACCACTCGGCTGATCCTTCTTCAATATGCCCTTCACCAACATGAAGTGTTTCCTTGATTGAATTGTCACCCACACCAATATTTGCGTCTAGAGCCTTTGCATTGAGGGCTATCTGAAAACGGCTGTGGCGCTGAAGTTGCCTGTGAATGTGGAGTTGGTGGCATGTGAAACCCGCATGTGGAGCATTCGTTTGTGTGGCATGCTCTACCAGGTTCATTCCTAGATAATGCACTCAAAGGGCACTAAGCATAGAGTGTGAAAACTGAGTTTCCTTGAGAGCTGCTTGGAAGCCTGATGGTGTGTGAAGTTAGTGAGCCAAATGGAGTTGTTCTCCCACAAGAACCACTTGGCTGATCCTTCTTCAATATGCCCTTCACCAACATGCAGTGTTTCCTTGATTGAATTAGCTCTCACACCAATATTTGCGTCTAGAGCCTTCGCATTGAGGGCTATCTGTAAACGGCTGTGGCGCTGAAGTTGCCTGTCAATGTGGAGTTGGTGGCATGTGAAACCCGCATGTGGAGCATTCGTTTGTGTGGGATGCTCTACCAGGTTCATTATTAGACAATGCACTCAAAGGGCACTAAGCATAAAGTGTGAAAACTGAGTTTCCTTGAGAGCTGCTTGGAAGCCTGATGGTGTGTGAAGTTAGTGAGCCAAATGGAGTTGTTCTCCCACAAGAACCACTCGGCTGATCCTTCTTCAATATGCCCTTCACCAACATGCAGTGTTTCCTTGATTGAATTAGCTCTCACACCAATATTTGCGTCTAGAGCCTTTGCATTGAGGGCTATCTGAAAACGGCTGTGGCGCTGAAGTTGCCTGTGAATGTGGAGTTGGTGGCATGTGAAACCCGCATGTGGAGCATTCGTTTGTGTGGGATGCTCTACCAGGTTCATTTCAGTCCTAGGCACTCAAAGGGCACTAAGCATAGAGTGTGAAAACTGAGTTTCCTTGAGAGCTGCTTGGAAGCCTGATGGTGTGTGAAGTTAGTGAGCCAAATGGAGTTGTTCTCCCACAAGAACCACACGGCTGATCCTTCTTCAATATGCCCTTCACCAACATGCAGTGTTTCCTTGATTGAATTAGCTCTCACACCAATATTTGCGTCTAGAGCCTTTGCATTGAGGGCTATCTGAAAACGGCTGTGGCGCTGAAGTTGCCTGTGAATGTGGAGTTGGTGGCATGTGAAACCCGCATGTGGAGCATTCGTTTGTGTGGGATGCTCTACCAGGTTCATTCCTAGATAATGCACTCAAAGGGCACTAAGCATAGAGTGTGAAAACTGAGTTTCCTTGAGAGCTGCTTGGAAGCCTGATGGTGTGTGAAGTTAGTGAGCCAAATGGAGTTGTTCTCCCACAAGAACCACTCGGCTGATCCTTCTTCAATATGCCCTTCACCAACATGCAGTGTTTCCTTGATTGAATTAGCTCTCACACCAATATTTGCGTCTAGAGCCTTTGCATTGAGGGCTATCTGAAAACGGCTGCGGCGCTGAAGTTGCCTGTCAATGTGGAGTTGGTGGCATGTGAAACCCGCATGTGGAGCATTCGTTTGTGTGGGATGCTCTACCAGGTTCATTCCTAGATAATGCACTCAAACGGCACTAAGCATAGAGTGTGAAAACTGAGTTTCCTTGAGAGCTGCTTGGAAGCCTGATGGTGTGTGATGTTAGTGAGCCTAATGGAGTTGTTCTCCCACAAGAACCACTCGGCTGATCCTTCTTCAATATGCCCTTCACCAACATGCAGTGTTTCCTTGATTGAATTGTCCCCCACACCAATATTTGCGTCTAGAGCCTTTGCATTGAGGGCTATCTGAAAACGGCTGCGACTCTGAAGTTGCCTGTCAATGTGGAGTTGGTGGCATGTGAAACCCGCATGTGGAGCATTCGTTTGTGTGGGATGCTCTACCAGGTTCATTCCTAGATAATGCACTCAAAGGGCACTAAGCATAGAGTGTGAAAACTGAGTTTCCTTGAGAACTGCTTGGAAGCCTGATGGTGTGTGATGTTAGTGAGCCAAATGGAGTTGTTCTCCCACAAGAACCACTCGGCTGATCCTTCTTCAATATGCCCTTCACCAACATGCAGTGTTTCCTTGATTGAATTAGCTCTCACACCAATATTTGCGTCTAGAGCCTTTGCATTGAGGGCTATCTGAAAACACCTGTGGCGTTGAAGTTGCCTGTGAATGTGGAGTTGGTGGCATGTGAAACCCGCATGTGGAGCATTCGTTTGTGTGGGATGCTCTACCAGGTTCATTCCTAGATAATGCACTCAAAGGGCACTAAGCATAGAGTGTGAAAACTGAGTTTCCTTGAGAGCTGCTTGGAAGCCTGATGGTGTGTGAAGTTAGTGAGCCAAATGGAGTTGTTCTCCCACAAGAACCACTCGGCTGATCCTTCTTCAATATGCCCTTCACCAACATGCAGTGTTTCCTTGATTGAATTAGCTCTCACACCAATATTTGCGTCTAGAGCCTTTGCATTGAGGGCTATCTGAAAACGGCTGTGGCGCTGAAGTTGCCTGTGAATGTGGAGTTGGTGGCATGTGAAAACCGCATGTGGAGCATTCGTTTGTGTGGGATGTTCTACCAGGTTCATTCCTAGATAATGCACTCAAAGGGCACTAAGCATAGAGTGTGAAAACTGAGTTTCCTTGAGAGCTGCTTGGAAGCCTGATGGTGTGTGAAGTTAGTGAGCCAAATGGAGTTGTTCTCCCACAAGAACCACTCGGCTGATCCTTCTTCAATATGCCCTTCACCAACATGCAGTGTTTCCTTGATTGAATTAGCTCTCACACCAATATTTGCGTCTAGAGCCTTTGCATTGAGGGCTATCTGAAAACGGCTGCGGCGCTGAAGTTGCCTGTCAATGTGGAGTTGGTGGCATGTGAAACCCGCATGTGGAGCATTCGTTTGTGTGGGATGCTCTACCAGGTTCATTCCTAGATAATGCACTCAAACGGCACTAAGCATAGAGTGTGAAAACTGAGTTTCCTTGAGAGCTGCTTGGAAGCCTGATGGTGTGTGATGTTAGTGAGCCAAATGGAGTTGTTCTCCCACAAGAACCACTCGGCTGATCCTTCTTCAATATGCCCTTCACCAACATGCAGTGTTTCCTTGATTGAATTGTCCCCCACACCAATATTTGCGTCTAGAGCCTTTGCATTGAGGGCTATCTGAAAACGGCTGTGGCGCTGAAGTTGCCTGTGAATGTGGAGTTGGTGGCATGTGAAACCCGCATGTGGAGCATTCGTTTGTGTGGCATGCTCTACCAGGTTCATTCCTAGATAATGCACTCAAAGGGCACTAAGCATAGAGTGTGAAAACTGAGTTTCCTTGAGAGCTGCTTGGAAGCCTGATGGTGTGTGATGTTAGTGAGCCAAATGGAGTTGTTCTCCCACAATAACCACTCGACTGATCCTTCTTCAATATGCCCTTCACCAACATGCAGTGTTTCCTTGATTGAATTAGCTCTCACACCAATATTTGCGTCTAGAGCCTTTGCATTGAGGGCTATCTGAAAACACCTGTGGCGTTGAAGTTGCCTGTGAATGTGGAGTTGGTGGCATGTGAAACCCGCATGTGGAGCATTCGTTTGTGTGGGATGCTCTACCAGGTTCATTCCTAGATAATGCACTCAAAGGGCACTAAGCATAGAGTGTGAAAACTGAGTTTCCTTGAGAGCTGCTTGGAAGCCTGATGGTGTGTGAAGTTAGTGAGCCAAATGGAGTTGTTCTCCCACAAGAACCACTCGGCTGATCCTTCTTCAATATGCCCTTCACCAACATGCAGTGTTTCCTTGATTGAATTAGCTCTCACACCAATATTTGCGTCTAGAGCCTTTGCATTGAGGGCTATCTGAAAACGGCTGTGGCGCTGAAGTTGCCTGTGAATGTGGAGTTGGTGGCATGTGAAACCCGCATGTGGAGCATTCGTTTGTGTGGGATGCTCTACCAGGTTCATTCCTAGATAATGCACTCAAAGGGCACTAAGCATAGAGTGTGAAAACTGAGTTTCCTTGAGAGCTGCTTGGAAGCCTGATGGTGTGTGAAGTTAGTGAGCCAAATGGAGTTGTTCTCCCACAAGAACCACTCGGCTGATCCTTCTTCAATATGCCCTTCACCAACATGCAGTGTTTCCTTGATTGAATTAGCTCTCACACCAATATTTGCGTCTAGAGCCTTTGCATTGAGGGCTATCTGAAAACGGCTGTGGCGCTGAAGTTGCCTGTCAATGTGGAGTTGGTGGCATGTGAAACCCGCATGTGGAGCATTCGTTTGTGTGGGATGTTCTACCAGGTTCATTCCTAGATAATGCACTCAAAGGGCACTAAGCATAGAGTGTGAAAACTGAGTTTCCTTGAGAGCTGCTTGGAAGCCTGATGGTGTGTGAAGTTAGTGAGCCAAATGGAGTTGTTCTCCCACAAGAACCACTCGGCTGATCCTTCTTCAATATGCCCTTCACCAACATGCAGTGTTTCCTTGATTGAATTAGCTCTCACACCAATATTTGCGTCTAGAGCCTTTGCATTGAGGGCTATCTGAAAACGGCTGTGGCGCTGAAGTTGCCTGTGAATGTGGAGTTGGTGGCATGTGAAACCCGCATGTGGAGCATTCGTTTTGTGTGGGATGCTCTACCAGGTTCATTCCTAGATAATGCACTCAAAGGGCACTAAGCATAGAGTGTGAAAACTGAGTTTCCTTGAGAGCTGCTTGGAAGCCTGATGGTGTGTGAAGTTAGTGAGCCAAATGGAGTTGTTCTCCCACAAGAACCACTCGGCTGATCCTTCTTCAATATGCCCTTCACCAACATGCAGTGTTTCCTTGATTGAATTAGTTCTCACACCAATATTTGCGTCTAGAGCCTTTGCATTGAGGGCTATCTGAAAACGGCTGTGGCGCTGTAGTTGCCTGTGAATGTGGAGTTGGTGGCATGTGAAACCCGCATGTGGAGCATTCGTTTGTGTGGGATGTTCTACCAGGTTCATTCCTAGATAATGCACTCAAAGGGCACTAAGCATAGAGTGTGAAAACTGAGTTTCCTTGAGAGCTGCTTGGAAGCCTGATGGTGTGTGAAGTTAGTGAGCCAAATGGAGTTGTTCTCCCACAAGAACCACTTGGCTGATCCTTCTTCAATATGCCCTTCACCAACATGCAGTGTTTCCTTGATTGAATTAGCTCTCACACCAATATTTGCGTCTAGAGCCTTCTCATTGAGGGCTATCTGTAAACGGCTGTGGCGCTGAAGTTGCCTGTGAATGTGGAGTTGGTGGCATGTGAAACCCGCATGTGGAGCATTCGTTTGTGTGGGATGCTCTACCAGGTTCATTCCTAGATAATGCACTCAAAGGGCACTAAGCATAGAGTGTGAAAACTGAGTTTCCTTGAGAGCTGCTTGGAAGCCTGATGGTGTGTGAAGTTAGTGAGCCAAATGGAGTTGTTCTCCCACAAGAACCACTCGGCTGATCCTTCTTCAATATGCCCTTCACCTACATGCAGTGTTTCCTTGATTGAATTAGCTCTCACACCAATATTTGCGTCTAGAGCCTTTGCATTGAGGGCTATCTGAAAACGGCTGTGGCGCTGAAGTTGCCTGTGAATGTGGAGTTGGTGGCATGTGAAACCCGCATGTGGAGCATTCGTTTGTGTGGGATGTTCTACCAGGTTCATTCCTAGATAATGCACTCAAAGGGCACTAAGCATAGAGTGTGAAAACTGAGTTTCCTTGAGAGCTGCTGGGAAGCCTGATGGTGTGTGAAGTTAGTGAGCCAAATGGAGTTGTTCTCCCACAAGAACCACTCGGCTGATCCTTCTTCAATATGCCCTTCACCAACATGCGTTGTTTCCTTGATTGAATTAGCTCTCACACCAATATTTGCGTCTAGAGCCTTTGCATTGAGGGCTATCTGTAAACGGCTGTGGCGCTGAAGTTGCCTGTGAATGTGGAGTTGGTGGCATGTGAAACCCGCATGTGGAGCATTCGTTTGTGTGGGATGCTCTACCAGGTTCATTCCTAGATAATGCACTCAAAGGGCACTAAGCATAGAGTGTGAAAACTGAGTTTCCTTGAGAGCTGGTTGGAAGCCTGATGGTGTGTGATGTTAGTGAGCCAAATGGAGTTGTTCTCCCACAAGAACCACTCGGCTGATCCTTCTTCAATATGCCCTTCACCAACATGCAGTGTTTCCTTGATTGAATTAGCTCTCACACCAATATTTGAGTCTAGAGCCTTTGCATTGAGGGCTATCTGAAAACGGCTGTGGCGCTGAAGTTGCCTGTGAATGTGGAGTTGGTGGCATGTGAAACCCGCATGTGGAGCATTCGTTTGTGTGGGATGTTCTACCAGGTTCATTCCTAGATAATGCACTCAAAGGGCACTAAGCATAGAGTGTGAAAACTGAGTTTCCTTGAGAGCTGCTTGGAAGCCTGATGGTGTGTGAAGTTAGTGAGCCAAATGGAGTTGTTCTCCCACAAGAACCACTCGGCTGATCCTTCTTCAATATGCCCTTCACCAACATGCAGTGTTTCCTTGATTGAATTAGCTCTCACACCAATATTTGCGTCTAGAGCCTTTGCATTGAGGGCTATCTGAAAACGGCTGTGGCGCTGAAGTTGCCTGTGAATGTGGAGTTGGTGGCATGTGAAACCCGCATGTGGAGCATTCGTTTGTGTGGGATGCTCTACCAGGTTCATTCCTAGATAATGCACTCAAAGGGCACTAAGCATAGAGTGTGAAAACTGAGTTTCCTTGAGAGCTGCTTGGAAGCCTGATGGTGTGTGATGTTAGTGAGCCAAATGGAGTTGTTCTCCCACAAGAACCACTCGGCTGATCCTTCTTCAATATGCCCTTCACCAACATGCAGTGTTTCCTTGATTGAATTAGCTCTCACACCAATATTTGCGTCTAGAGCCTTTGCATTGAGGGCTATCTGAAAACGGCTGTGGCGCTGAAGTTGCCTGTGAATGTGGAGTTGGTGGCATGTGAAACCCGCATGTGGAGCATTCGTTTGTGTGGGATGCTCTACCAGGTTCATTCCTAGATAATGCACTCAAAGGGCACTAAGCATAGAGTGTGAAAACTGAGTTTCCTTGAGAGCTGCTTGGAAGCCTGGTGGTGTGTGAAGTTAGTGAGCCAAATGGAGTTGTTCTCCCACAAGAACCACTCGGCTGATCCTTCTTCAATATGCCCTTCACCAACATGCAGTGTTTCCTTGATTGAATTAGCTCTCACACCAATATTTGCGTCTAGAGCCTTTGCATTGAGGGCTATCTGAAAACGGCTGTGGCGCTGAAGTTGCCTGTGAATGTGGAGTTGGTGGCATGTGAAAACCGCATGTGGAGCATTCGTTTGTGTGGCATGCTCTACCAGGTTCATTCCTAGATAATGCACTCAAAGGGCACTAAGCATAGAGTGTGAAAACTGAGTTTCCTTGAGAGCTGCTTGGAAGCCTGATGGTGTGTGAAGTTAGTGAGCCAAATGGAGTTGTTCTCCCACAAGAACCACTTGGCTGATCCTTCTTCAATATGCCCTTCACCAACATGCAGTGTTTCCTTGATTGAATTAGCTCTCACACCAATATTTGCGTCTAGAGCCTTTGCATTGAGGGCTATCTGAAAACGGCTGTGGCGCTGAAGTTGCCTGTGAATGTGGAGTTGGTGGCATGTGAAACCCGCATGTGGAGCATTCGTTTGTGTGGGATGTTCTACCAGGTTCATTCCTAGATAATGCACTCAAAGGGCACTAAGCATAGAGTGTGAAAACTGAGTTTCCTTGAGAGCTGCTTGGAAGCCTGATGGTGTGTGAAGTAGTGAGCCAAATGGAGTTGTTCTCCCACAAGAACCACTCGGCTGATCCTTCTTCAATATGCCCTTCACCAACATGCAGTGTTTCCTTGATTGAATTAGCTCTCACACCAATATTTGCGTCTAGAGCCTTTGCATTGAGGGCTATCTGAAAACCGGCTGTGGCGCTGAAGTTGCCTGTGAATGTGGAGTTGGTGGCATGTGAAACCCGCATGTGGAGCATTCGTTTGTGTGGGATGTTCTACCAGGTTCATTCCTAGATAATGCACTCAAAGGGCACTAAGCATAGAGTGTGAAACTGAGTTTCCTTGAGAGCTGCTTGGAAGCCTGATGGTGTTGTGAAGTTAGTGAGCCAAATGGAGTTGTTCTCCCACAAGAACCACTCGGCTGATCCTTCTTCAATATGCCCTTCACCAACATGCAGTGTTTCCTTGATTGAATTAGCTCTCACACACGAATATTTGCGTCTAGAGCCTTTGCATTGAGGGCTATCTGAAAACGGCTGTGGCGCTGAAGTTGCCTGTGAATGTGGAGTTGGTGGCATGTGAAACCCGCATGTGGAGCATTCGTTTGTGTGGGATGCTCTACCAGGTTCATTCCTATCTAATGCACTCAAAGGGCACTAAGCATAGAGTGTGAAAACTGAGTTTCCTTGAGAGCTGCTTGGAAGCCTGATGGTGTGTGAAGTTAGTGAGCCAAATGGAGTTGTTCTCACACAAGAACCACTCGGGCTGATCCTTCTTCAATATGCCCTTCACCAACATGCAGTGTTTCCTGATTGAATTAGCTCTCACACCAATATTTGCGTCTAGAGCCTTTGCATTGAGGGCTATCTGAAAACGACTGTGGCGCTGAAGTTGCCTGTGAATGTGGAGTTGGTGGCATGTGAAACCCGCATGTGGAGCATTCGTTTGTGTGGGATGCTCTACCAGGTTCATTCCTAGATAATGCACTCAAAGGGCACTAAGCATAGAGTGTGAAAACTGAGTTTCCTTGAGAGCTGCTTGGAAGCCTGATGGTGTGTGAAGTTAGTGAGCCAAATGGAGTTGTTCTCCCACAAGAACCACTTGGCTGATCCTTCTTCAATATGCCCTTCACCAACATGCAGTGTTCCTTGATTGAATTAGCTCTCACACCAATATTTGCGTCTAGAGCCTTTGCATTGAGGGCTATCTGAAAACGGCTGTGGCGCTGAAGTTGCCTGTGAATGTGGAGTTGGTGGCATGTGAAACCCGCATGTGGAGCATTCGTTTGTGTGGGATGCTCTACCAGGTTCATTCCTAGGTAATGCACTCAAAGGGCACTAAGCATAGAGTGTGAAAACTGAGTTTCCTTGAGAGCTGCTTGGAAGCCTGATGGTGTGTGAAGTTAGTGAGCCAAATGGAGTTGTTCTCCCACAAGAACCACAAGGCTGATCCTTCTTCAATATGCCCTTCACCAACATGCAGTGTTTCCTTGATTGAATTAGCTCTCACACCAATATTTGCGTCTAGAGCCTTTGCATTGAGGGCTATCTGAAAATGGCTGTGGCGCTGAAGTTGCTGTGAATGTGGAGTTGGTGGCATGTGAAAACCCGCATGTGGAGCATTCGTTTGTGTGGGATGCTCTACCAGGTTCATTCCTAGATAATGCACTCAAAGGGCACTAAGCATAGAGTGTGAAACTGAGTTTCCTTGAGAGCTGCTTGGAAGCCTGGTGGTGTGTGAAGTTTAGTGAGCCAAATGGAGTTGTTCTCCCACAAGAACCACTCGGCTGATCCTTCTTCAATATGCCCTTCACCAACATGCAGTGTTTCTTGACTGAATTAGCTCTCACATCAATATTTGCGTCTAGAGCCTTTGCATTGAGGGCTATCTGAAAACGGCTGTGGCGCTGAAGTTGCCTGTGAATGTGGAGTTGGTGGCATGTGAAACCCGCATGTGGAGGCATTCGTTTGTGTGGCATGCTCTACCAGGTTCATTCCTAGATAATGCACTCAAAGGGCACTAAGCATAGAGTGTGAAAACTGAGTTTCCTTGAGAGCTGCTTGGAAGCCTGATGGTGTGTGAAGTTAGTGAGCCAAATGGAGTTGTTCTCCCACAAGAACCACTTGGCTGATCCTTCTTCAATATGCCCTTCACCAACATGCAGTGTTTCCTTGATTGAATAAGCCTCTCACACCAATATTTGCGTCTAGAGCCTTTGCATTGAGGGCTATCTGAAAACGGCTGTGGCGCTGAAGTTGCCTGTGAATGTGGAGTTGGTGGCATGTGAAACCCGCATGTGGAGCATTCGTTTGTGTGGGATGCTCTACCAGGTTCATTCCTAGGTAATGCACTCAAAGGGCACTAAGCATAGAGTGTGAAAACTGAGTTTCCTTGAGAGCTGCTTGGAAGCCTGATGGTGTGTGAAGTTAGTGAGCCAAATGGAGTTGTTCTCCCACAAGAACCACTTGGCTGATCCTTCTTCAATATGCCCTTCACCAACATGCAGTGTTTCCTTGATTGAATTAGCTCTCACACCAATATTTGCGTCTAGAGCCTTTGCATTGAGGGCTATCTGAAAACGGCTGTGGCGCTGAAGTTGCCTGTGAATGTGGAGTTGGTGCATGTGAAACCCGCATGTGGAGCATTCGTTTGTGTGGATGTTCTACCAGGTTCATTCCTAGATAATGCACTCAAAGGGCACTAAGCATAGAGTGTGAAAACTGAGTTCCTTGAGAGCTGCTTGGAAGCCTGATGGTGTGTGAAGTTAGTGAGCCAAATGGAGTTGTTCTCCCACAAGAACCACTCGGCTGATCCTTCTTCAATATGCCCTTCACCAACATGCAGTGTTTCCTTGATTGAATTAGCTCTCACACCAATATTTGCGTCTAGAGCCTTTGCATTGAGGGCTATCTGAAAACGGCTGTGGCGCTGAAGTTGCCTGTGAATGTGGAGTTGGTGGCATGTGAAACCCGCATGTGGAGCATTCGTTTGTGTGGGATGCTCTACCAGGTTCATTCTAGATAATGCACTCAAAGGGCACTGAAGCATAGAGTGTGAAAACTGAGTTTCCTTGAGAGCTGCTTTGGAAGCCTGATGGTGTGTGAAGTTAGTGAGCCAAATGGAGTTGTTCTCCCACAAGAACCACTCGGCTGATCCTTCTTCAATATGCCCTTCACCAACATGCAGTGTTTCCTTGATTGAATTAGCTCTCACACCAATATTTGCGTCTAGAGCCTTTGCATTGAGGGCTATCTGAAAACGGCTGTGGCGCTGAAGTTGCCTGTGAATGTGGAGTTGGTGCATGTGAAACCTGCATGTGGAGAGCATTCGTTTGTGTGGGATGCTCTACCAGGTTCATTCCTAGATAATGCACTCAAAGGGCACTAAGCATAGAGTGTGAAAACTGAGTTTCTCCTTGAGAGCTGCTTGGAAGCCTGATGGTGTGTGAAGTTAGTGAGCCAAATGGAGTTGTTCTCCCACAAGAACCACTTGGTTGATCCTTCTTCAATATGCCCTTCACCAACATGCAGTGTTTCCTTGATTGAATTAGCTCTCACACCAATATTTGCGTCTAGAGCCTTTGCATTGAGGGCTATCTGAAAACGGCTGTGGCGCTGAAGTTGCCTGTGAATGTGGAGTTGGTGGCATGTGAAACCCGCATGTGGAGCATTCGTTTGTGTGGGATGCTCTACCAGGTTCATTCCTAGATAATGCACTCAAAGGGCACTAAGCATAGAGTGTGAAAACTGAGTTTCCTTGAGAGCTGCTTGGAAGCCTGATGGTGTGTGAAGTTAGTGAGCCAAATGGAGTTGTTCTCTCCAACAAGAACCACTCGGCTGATCCTTCTTCAATATGCCCTTCACCCACATGCAGTGTTTCCTTGATTGAATTAGCTCTCACACCAATATTTGCGTCTAGAGCCTTTGCATTGAGGGCTATCTGAAAACGGCTGTGGCGCTGAAGTTGCCTGTGAATGTGGAGTTGGTGGCATGTGAAACCCCATGTGGAGCATTCGTTTGTGTGGCATGCTCTACCAGGTTCATTCCTAGATAATGCACTCAAAGGGCACTAAGCATAGAGTGTGAAAACTGAGTTTCTTGAGAGCTGCTTGGAAGCCTGATGGTGTGTGAAGTTAGTGAGCCAAATGGAGTTGTTCTCCCACAAGAACCACTTGGCTGATCCTTCTTCAATTGCCCTTCACCAACATGCAGTGTTTCCTTGATTGAATAAGCTCTCACACCAATATTTGCGTCTAGAGCCTTTGCATTGAGGGCTATCTGAAAACGGCTGTGGCGCTGAAGTTGCCTGTGAATGTGGAGTTGGTGGCATGTGAAACCCGCATGTGGAGCATTCGTTTGTGTGGGATGTTCTACCAGGTTCATTCCTAGATAATGCACTCAAAGGGCACTAAGCATAGAGTGTGAAAACTGAGTTTCCTTGAGAGCTGCTTGGAAGCCTGATGGTGTGTGAAGTTAGTGAGCCAAATGGAGTTGTTCTCCCACAAGAACCACTCGGCTGATCCTTCTTCAATATGCCCTTCACCAACATGCAGTGTTTCCTTGATTGAATTAGCTCTCACACCAATATTTGCGTCTAGAGCCTTTGCATTGAGGGCTATGTGTAAATGGCTGTGGCGCTGAAGTTGCCTGTGAATGTGGAGTTGTGCATGTGAAACCCGCATGTGGAGCATTCGTTTGTGTGGGATGTTCTACCAGGTTCATTCCTAGATAATGCACTCAAAGGGCACTAAGCATAGAGTGTGAAAACTGAGGTTTCCTTGAGAGCTGCTTGGAAGCCTGATGGTGTGTGAAGTTAGTGAGCCAAATGGAGTTGTTCTCCCACAAGAACCACTCGGCTGATCCTTCTTCAATATGCCTTCACCAACATGCAGTGTTTCCTTGATTGAATTAGCTCTCACACCAATATTTGCGTCTAGAGCCTTGCATTGAGGGCTATCTGAAAACGGCTGTGGCGCTGAAGTTGCCTGTGAATGTGGAGTTGTGGCATGTGAAACCCGCATGTGGAGCATTCGTTTGTGTGGGATGTTCTACCAGGTTCATTCCTAGATAATGCACTCAAAGGGCACTAAGCATAGAGTGTGAAAACTGAGTTTCCTTGAGAGCTGCTTGGAAGCCTGATGGTGTGTGAAGTTAGTTGAGCCAAATGGAGTTGTTCTCACCACAAGAACCACTCGGCTGATCCTTCTTCAATATGCCCCTTCACCAACATGCAGTGTTTCCTTGATTGAATTAGCTCTCACACCAATATTTGCGTCTAGAGCCTTTGCATTGAGGGCTATCTGAAAACGGCTTGTGGCGCTGAAGTTGCCTGTGAATGTGGAGTTGGTGGCATGTGAAACCCGCATGTGGAGCATTCGTTTGTGTGGGATTGTTCTACCTAGGTTCATTCCTAGATAATGCACTCAAAGGGCACTAAGCATAGAGTGTGAAAACTGAGTCTCCTTGAGAGCTGCTTGGAAGCCTGATGGTGTGTGAAGTTAGTGAGCCAAATGGAGTTGTTCTCCCACAAGAACCACTCGGCTCGATCCTTCTTCAATATGCCCTTCACCAACATGCAGAGTGTTTCCTTGATTGAATTAGCTCTCACACCAATATTTGCGTCTAGAGCCTTTGCATTGAGGGCTATCTGAAAACGGCTGCGGCGCTGAAGTTGCCTGTGAATGTGGAGTTGGTGGCATGTGAAACCCGCATGTGAGGCATTCGTTGTGTGGGATGCTCTACCAGGTTCATTCCTAGATAATGCACTCAAAGGGCACTAAGCATAGAGTGTGAAAACTGAGTTTCCTTGAGAGCTGCTTGGAAGCCTGATGGGTGTGTGATGTTAGTGAGCCAAATGGAGTTGTTCTCCCACAAGAACACTCGGCTGATCCTTCTTCAATATGCCCTTCACCAACATGCAGTGTTTCCTTGATTGAATTAGCTCTCACACCAATATTTGCGTCTAGAGCCTTTGCATTGAGGGCTATCTGAAAACGGCTGTGGCGCTGAAGTTGCCTGTGAATGTGGAGTTGGTGCATGTGAAACCCGCAGTGGAGCATTCGTTTGTGTGGGATGCTCTACCAGGTTCATTCCTAGATAATGGCACTCAAAGGGCACTAAGCATAGAGTGTGAAAACTGAGTTTCCTTGAGAGCTGCTTGGAAGACTGTGGTGTGTGAAGTTAGTGAGCCAAATGAGTTGTTCTCCCACAAGAACCACTCGGCTGATCCTTCTTCAATATGCCCTTCACCAACATGCAGTGTTTCCTTGATTGAATTAGCTCTCACACCAATATTTGCATCTAGAGCCTTTGCATTGAGGGCTATCTGAAAACGGCTGTGGCGCTGAAGTTGCCTGTGAATGTGGAGTTTGGTGGCATGTGAAACCCGCATGTGGAGCATTCGTTTGTGTGGCATGCTCTACCAGGTTCATTCCTAGATAATGCACTCAAAGGGCACTAAGCATAGAGTGTGAAAACTGAGTTTCCTTGAGAGCTGCTTGGAAGCCTGATGGTGTGTGAAGTTAGTGAGCCAAATGGAGTTGTTCTCCCACAAGAACCACTCGGCTGATCCTTCTTCAATATGCCCTTCACCAACATGCAGTGTTTCCTTGATTGAATAAGCTCTCACACCAATATTTGCGTCTAGAGCCTTTGCATTGAGGGCTATCTGAAAACGGCTGTGCGCTGAAGTTGCCTGTGAATGTGGAGTTGGTGGCATGTGAAACCCGCATTGTGGAGCATTCGTTTGTGTGGGATGTTCTACCAGGTTCATTCTAGATAATGCACTCAAAGGGCACTAAGCATAGAGTGTGAAAACTGAGTTTCCTTGAGAGCTGCTTGGAAGCCTGATGGTGTGTGAAGTTAGTGAGCCAAATGGAGTTGTTCTCCCACAAGAACCACTCGGCTGATCCTTCTTCAATATGCCCTTCACCAACAAGCAGTGTTTCCTTGATTGAATTAGCTCTCACCCAATATTTGGCGTCTAGAGCCTTTGCATTGAGGGCTATCTGAAAACGGCTGTGGCGCTGAAGTTGCTGTGAATGTGGAGTTGGTGGCATGTGAAACCCGCATGTGGAGCATTCGTTTGTGTGGGATGCTCTACCAGGTTCATTCCTAGGTAATGCACTCAAAGGGCACTAAGCATAGAGTGTGAAAACTGAGTTTCCTGAGAACTGCTTGGAAGCCTGATGGTGTGTGAAGTTAGTGAGCCAAATGGAGTTGTTCTCCCACAAGAGACCACTCGGCTGATCCTTCTTCAATATGCCCTTCACCAACATGCAGTGTTTCCTTGATTGAATTAGCTCTCACACCAATATTTGCGTCTAGAGCCTTTGCATTGAGGGCTATCTGAAAATGGCTGTGGCGCTGAAGTTGCCTGTGAATGTGGAGTTGGTGGCATGTGAAACCCGCATGTGGAGCATTCGTTTGTGTGGCATGCTCTACCAGGTTCATTCCTAGATAATGCACTCAAAGGGCACTAAGCATAGAGTGTGAAAACTGAGTTTCCTTGAGAGCTGCTTGGAAGCCTGATGGTGTGTGAAGTTAGTGAGCCAAATGGAGTTGTTCTCCCACAAGAACCACTCGGCTGATCCTTCTTCAATATGCCCTTCACCAACATGCAGTGTTTCCTTGATTGAATTAGCTCTCACACCAATATTTGCGTCTAGAGCCTTTGTATTGAGGGCTATCTGAAAACGGCTGTGGCGCTGAAGTTGCCTGTGAATGTGGAGTTGGTGGCATGTGAAACCCGCATGTGGAGCATTCGTTTGTGTGGGATGCTCTACCAGGTTCATTCCTAGATAATGCACTCAAAGGGCACTAAGCATAGAGTGTGAAAACTGAGTTTCCTTGAGAGCTGCTTGGAAGCCTGATGGTGTGTGAAGTTAGTGAGCCAAATGGAGTTGTTCTCCCACAAGAACCACTCGGCTGATCCTTCTGCAATATGCCCTTCACCAACATGCAGTGTTTCCTTGATTGAATTAGCTCTCACACCAATATTTGCGTCTAGAGCCTTTGCATTGAGGGCTATCTGAAAACGGCTGTGGCGCTGAAGTTGCCTGTGAATGTGGAGTTGGTGGCATGTGAAACCCGCATGTGGAGCATTCGTTTGTGTGGCATGCTCTACCAGGTTCATTCCTAGATAATGCACTCAAAGGGCACTAAGCATAGAGTGTGAAAACTGAGTTTCCTTGAGAGCTGCTTGGAAGCCTGATGGTGTGTGAAGTTAGTGAGCCAAATGGAGTTGTTCTCCCACAAGAACCACTCGGCTGATCCTTCTGCAATATGCCCTTCACCAACATGCAGTGTTTCCTTGATTGAATTAGCTCTCACACCAATATTTGCGTCTAGAGCCTTTGCATTGAGGGCTATCTGAAAACGGCTGTGGCGCTGAAGTTGCCTGTGAATGTGGAGTTGGTGGCATGTGAAACCCGCATGTGGAGCATTCGTTTGTGTGGCATGCTCTACCAGGTTCATTCCTAGATAATGCACTCAAAGGGCACTAAGCATAGAGTGTGAAAACTGAGTTTCCTTGAGAGCTGCTTGGAAGCCTGATGGTGTGTGAAGTTAGTGAGCCAAATGGAGTTGTTCTCCCACAAGAACCACTCGGCTGATCCTTCTTCAATATGCCCTTCACCAACATGCAGTGTTTCCTTGATTGAATTAGCTCTCACACCAATATTTGCGTCTAGAGCCTTTGCATTGAGGGCTATCTGAAAACGGCTGTGGCGCTGAAGTTGCCTGTGAATGTGGAGTTGGTGGCATGTGAAACCCGCATGTGGAGCATTCGTTTGTGTGGGATGCTCACCAAGCTTCATTTCAGTCCTAGGCTCTCAAAGGGCACTAAGCACAGAGTGTGAAAACTGAGTTTCCTTGAGAGCTGCTTGGAAGCCAGATGGTGTGTGAAGTTAGTGAGCCAAATGGAGTTGTTCTCCCACAAGAACCACTCGGCTGATCCTTCTGCAATATGCCCTTCACCAACAAGCAGTGTTTCCTTGATTGAATTAGCTCTCACACCAATATTTGCGTCTAGAGCCTTTGCATTGAGGGCTATCTGAAAATGGCTGTGGCGCTGAAGTTGCCTGTGAATTTGGAGTTGGTGGCATGTGAAACCCGCATGTGGAGCATTCGTTTGTGTGGGATGCTCTACCAGGTTCATTCCTAGATAATGCACTCAAAGGGCACTAAGCATAGAGTGTGAAAACTGAGTTTCCTTGAGAGCTGCTTGGAAGCCTAATGGTGTGTGAAGTTAGTGAGCCAAATGGAGTTGTTCTCCCACAAGAACCACTCGGCTGATCCTTCTTCAATATGCCCTTCACCAACATGCAGCGTTTCCTTGATTGAATTAGCTCTCACACCAATATTTGCGTCTAGAGCCTTTGCATTGAGGGCTATCTGAAAACGGCTGTGGCGCTGAAGTTGCCTGTGAATGTGGAGTTGGTGGCATGTGAAACCCGCATGTGGAGCATTCGTTTGTGTGGGATGCTCACCAAGCTTCATTTCAGTCCTAGGCTCTCAAAGGGCACTAAGCATAGAGTGTGAAAACTGAGTTTCCTTGAGAGCTGCTTGGAAGCCAGATGGTGTGTGAAGTTAGTGAGCCAAATGGAGTTGTTCTCCCACAAGAACCACTCGGCTGATCCTTCTGCAATATGCCCTTCACCAACAAAGCAGTGTTTCCTTGATTGAATTAGCTCTCACACCAATATTTGCGTCTAGAGCCTTTGCATTGAGGGCTATCTGAAAATGGCTGTGGCGCTGAAGTTGCCTGTGAATTTGGAGTTGGTGGCATGTGAAACCCGCATGTGGAGCATTCGTTGTGTGGGATGCTCTACCAGGTTCATTCCTAGATAATGCACTCAAAGGGCACTAAGCATAGAGTGTGAAAACTGAGTTTCCTTGAGAGCTGCTTGGAAGCCTGATGGTGTGTGAAGTTAGTGAGCCAAATGGAGTTGTTCTCGCCACAAGAACCACTCGGCTGATCCTTCTTCAATATGCCCTTCACCAACATGCAGCGTTTCCTTGATTGAATTAGCTCTCACACCAATATTTGCGTCTAGAGGCCTTTGCATTGAGGGCTATCTGAAAACGGCTGTGGCGCAGAAGTTGCCTGTGAATGTGGAGTTGGTGGCATGTGAAACCCGCATGTGGAGCATTCGTTTGTGTGGGATGCTCTACCAGGTATCATTCCTAGATATGCACTCAAAGGGCACTAAGCATAGGAGTGTGAAAACTGAGTTTCTTGAGAGCTGCTTGGAAGCCTGATGGTGTGTGAAGTTAGTGAGCCAAATGGAGTTGTTCTCCCACAAGAACCACTCGGCTGCATCTTCTGCAATATGCCCTTCACCAACATGCAGTGCTTTCCTTGATTGAATTAGCTCTCACACCAATATTGCGTCTAGAGCCTTTGCATTCGAGGGCTATCTGAAAATGGCTGTGGCGCTGAAGTTGCCTGTGAATGTGGAGTTGGTGGCATGTGAAACCCGCATGTGGAACACTTCGCTTTGTGTGGGATGCTCTACCAGGTTCATTCCTAGATAAATGCACTCAAAGGGCACTAAGCATAGAGTGTGAAACTGAGTTTCCTTGAGAGCTGCTTGGAAGCCTGATGGTGTGTCGAAGTTAGTGAGGCCAAATGGAGTTGTTCTCCCACAAGAACCACTCGGCTGATCCTTTCTTCAATATGCCCTTCACCAACATGCAGCGTTTCCTTGATTGAATTAGCTCTCACACCAATATTTGCATCTAG